>NW_008794888.1:7792282-7832555 GCF_000699145.1 Aptenodytes forsteri | reverse complement strand
TTTGGGTCAGCTGTCCTGGCTGTGCCCCCTCCCGGCTTCTTGTGCACCTCCAGCCTTCTCAGTCGGTAGAGCATGGGAAGCTGAAAAGTCCTTGACTAGTGTAAGCACTACTCAGCAACAACTAAACCATCGGTGTGTTATCAACATTATTCTCATGCTAAATCCAAAGCACAGCACTGTACCGACTACTAGGAAGAAAATTAACTCTATCCCTGCCGAAACCAGGACACTAGGATAGATTTGAGTACTGACAAAAAAAAAAAAAAAAAAGTAACACAAAACAGAATGAGTAAAATTCAAAGTTGAAACAAAGGAGATCTAAACCTTTTTTTCAAAACCAGCCATAATGTTTGAAGAAATAAGAGCTTTTACTTCATATCTGGACCTTATCCCCATAAAAGAATGAGTGAAAACTTAACAGTTGAATATCCTTGACTGTCAGAGAAGTTGGTGGCAAATTTGGCAAGTTCTAGGTTAGGACCTCTCTCTAGAGAATATCACTAATAAGTAAAAGATAAATCTGAATTTCATATCTTGAACCTTTTCTACCTAGTCTTTTTAAATGGAAGCTGTTGGCATTAGAAATTAGTGCAAGAAAGTTCAGTGTGATGCTTGGATATCCCCTGATCAGGGGTAAATTGAAAACATCTACTGATTGGTTGAATTTTTTGTATGAAGTGTCTACTGCTGTTATTCTTTGTCTACCTTCTTTCTGAAGGACAGTATACAGCAGAAAAATCTTTTCTGTTACATGTTTGCCGACCAACTTCCCTCTTAGAAATATGGCACAGGCAGGCTGATGCAACTCTTTGAGCAACTGGACCAACTGCTTCGATGCATAATACAAAACCACAAAAGAACAGTTGTATCGCCACTGTTGACACTACACATAGTGTTTTGGTATCTGTTCTGTACAATGTGTACTGATGTTATCTACACCAGAAAAGCTACTTCAGTTTTGGGACTCTCCACTCTGAATCTTTAGAAAACTCACAGAAAGGAAGGGGTAACACAGCAGGAGTAATGCTGCAAAAATCTAGTAAGTGTTTTCAGGACTTGGCCCTCAATGAGTAGAAAGTGTTGGATGACTGGAATACAGATAACTTTGTCTTGTGATAGAATTGTTTGACAAATCAGAACCATATGTGGATGGATACTTCAGCTATCAGTATGGGTTGAAGCAGAGACCTCCTGAAGCCTATTGTGACTGTCTGTACCCAAGCTAGAAGTAGTCTATTAACTTCTGCTACTTGTAGGGTCCCTAGAGCTGGATGCTAGCAAAAAGCATGATCATGCCTGAGAAGCTGCTGTATTACATAAAGGTATCAAGGAGTAGGATGTTTCTTTCTATTAAATATTAAAACCACAGATAACTGTTAATAAGAAAAAGCCAGTTCCAATCAGGCAGTTGTGAGACACAAAGATGTACTATAGTTAGAATGAGCAGGAGGGGACATTCCCAACACTGTACTTGGCGGGCGCATATTGGAAGAAAGCCTTTTCCATTGTGCCTTTCAAAGTGATCTATTCTATTAGACGTGATCTGTGTTCTTGGATGTGAGCAAGAATATAACATTCTGCAGAAAGAGAATACGTGATTAAAAAAGGCAGGTATGAACCACCTCCTTCCCAGAACAAACCCAGACAAAGGAGGCCAAAGGCAGTTTGCCTATGAGCTTTCCAGGGACATGAGCAACAGCTTGCATGGATGAGCACAGTGCCTGTGTCCTGCTCATACCTGCAAAAGGACATTTGTTAATTAAATAAACCCCCATTGCACACAGCTCTGTTTGATTATTATCAATGTGCTAATTTTGTCATTACGAAAAATAAACAGCACATCTTTGCCACCTGCCAGATTTTGCACATTCAGACTGGTCCTTTCTAACTGCACTGGCTGCCTGGCAGGTGGGCTCCCACTTGGCTCTTCCTCCCACAGCTTGCTCCGCTCCAAAAGTGAATCAGGGTCACACAGCTGCAGCAAATTGAGTTACAGCTATCCAATAAAGCTCTAGTTAAAGGGTAACCATCTAGAAAGATGCTGGCAAGATTCATGAATTTGGATCAACTTGCATGTGTGGGGAAGAGCATGGAAGATGTCCAGGTTTTGCAGTTTATTTACAATGAAAGAGTATGGACCAGATTCCTCAACTGGGCTAAATCTGTCCTGCTTTATTATTTCAGTGGTGCTCTGAAAGGGACATCCCTCAGAGATTTCATCCCTGCCACAAAATGAAGTGTAGCTCAGTAGATAAAACTTGAGTTTAGATCTCCAGAGATCTGAGGTTTGTTTCTGGATCTAGCACTGACCTGTTGTGTGGTCCCAGCTATGCCAGTGCTTGTTTATTATTTGTGCTGAGGCAGTGTGGTACTGAGGCTCAAGGCCCATTTGGCTAGGCACCGTACAAGCATCTGATGAAATGACTCCCCTGCCCAAATGTGCGGAGGGAAAATGAACTAGCAGTGATCTCTGTGCTGCTGTGTTTTGCAAGGTCTGTGGATCAGACTTTGTGTGGTGCAGGAAGCCTGGCTGTGCTATTTGTGATGTAGTACATCCTGTCCTACACCTGATCGGGATTATCCTCAGGCACTAGGCACTTGGTTTTTGAGGCAGCTGCATCTTTCCCATTGAGTGTACCACTTGGAGTCACATGAAGAGCTAAAGTAACATATTCCAAGTAGGCACCTGAAGTAATATGCTTCTCCCCTTGGTGAATGCAAATAATTAACATTAATTAGAGCTACGCACAGGCATTAAGAGCAGACTCCAGCACTCTGGGGAAATTTTATTTTCAATTAAGTGACAAAAATACTTTAGAAGCTGAAAACAAAGGGCACTTCTGTGCCAAGATACCTGACTTTGTTTTAACCAAGTCTGCTCAGAAATTAAAGGCAAGAGCATCATATCTAGACAGTGTTGCCCACTGAGCCAGATCTCTCAACACCGTTAATTAGCCTTGGTGCAGCTTACAGCTAGGTTGTACTTTTATACATCTGGTAGTGTTTCTGCACGTCACTGCACTGTACCATGAAGATGCGCTGGATCACTCACCGAGAGTTTGGAAATCCCTCAATACTTGGTCGTGCTGTAAGATATGGCTAAGAACTTTTTGATGATTTCAATGGCAGACAAAATGCAGGGAGACAGACTCTTCCAGGTACAGAAACTAAATTATATTACAGTTGTGTTCCTAGAAGATCTTCCCCAGCAGGGCAGTATAAACTTCATATATTAATTGCCACATCTCAAACTCACATTAAATTTTTTTTTCATTACAAGGTCCTGCATTTAGAAACTAGGAAATGCCAGAACAGGACAGCCTTGTAAGCCTAACTCAGCTGCCTGGTGTTTTTGCATTTTGATAGGCTCTTTTTGTCCATAGTCACGTTCTCTCATTTCTCTGAGCACCTACCTGATTGGCAAGCAGGATGGATGAGGCTCAGAGGACATGCAGATATTTGATATTTCTTATTAGCTTTGTCATTCAGCATGTGGCCCTATGCATTATTTACTATGGCTTCACTGAAGCTCTTAAGGCAGAATCTTCCTCTCCTTTATGGACTCTTTCATGATGCTCTTGCTGTGCAAGCTTCCTTCCAGACAGCCTGGTGTTCCCGAGACTGTGGTGAGGTACTTAGATTCTTTCTTTATAATGTATCCTGAACGTCATTTATCTTCCTCATAAAGCGCTTTGAGATTGTGTTGCTCAGTGGCATGACTTGGCCGTAGCCCATTTCAGCAGAGTCCTGGCCATCCCACGGCCCATTCCTGGGGCTGGTTAATAGGGTTATATTGCTTGGCAGAGTGTCAGAAGCAGTTGCCCAGTCAAATTATGAAAAGTCTATTGGTCAGAAGTAAAACAGACCTTTTCCCAGTAGACACAAGGCTTGCTTTTGAGAGTGGGGAGAACTTAACAGCAAATCAAACAGAGGTTGTAATCTGTTGACAGCATCATTTTACGTTAAGACAATGTTAGGAGAGAGGATTTCCAGATGCCTGGCTTAGTCTCTGTTTAAGGTGGTGCCTTTATTTCATTTGTCTTTCTCTTCTCCTATAGCAGTTCATTCGCAGCACTGAATCGTGGTGCAAAGAGAACCTCAGCAGAAAAAGGCACTTGTTAATGCCAGGATGCATTTTAAGCAGGGCTGGCTAACTCAGAAGGGGGGTACCTCATACGGAACATCTTTGCACTGACAAAGGGAAGAACTGAGTATTTTCTGTGTTCAATTACTCCAGATTGGAAGAAATCTGTAATGTCAGAGCACCTGTCCCAAGCATGGCTGGCCTTGTTGCAAATGCCGCAGCAGTGGTGCCAGGGAGGTAGATTGTCCTGCCTCCCTGGCTGGCAGCCGTTATGCACTGCCAGATCTCGTGGAGCTGTTTCACCTTGGCACGCCGCATCCCGCAGGAGCTGGCGTGCCACCTTGCGAGCCGGCAGCCTGCCACTTCCACAGATGGGCAGGAGTGGTGGTGGGCCAGGGGATACACGTGCACATCAAATCGCCTTCCCTCCCGCCATGGTGCAAAGCCTGACAAACAGCGTTGTCGGTAATGAAAGCTGTCACTGCCGAAGATTTTCTCTCATTTTTTGCAGTTCACGGTGTTGGTAAGGTTATTTTCAAGTCAAGCAGTTTTTCAACAATGTATGTTTATGCAGATCATTTAAAACAGTAGCTTGTCACATGCTTTATATTCATGGAAACTTCAGAGAGCACTTTTTAAAGCCCATGCAATCTGGGTTTAATTTGCATTTTAATTAATATTTCAAATGAATTCCTTGGCCTCGTTTATTTATTTATTTGAGCCTTCGAGAGCAAAGACCCTATCAAAGTCCTGAAATTAGGAGGACTGGGATTTCTCTGAGCACAGCTTTTATTTGGCCATACTGTCCAAGATACCTCTGGCTAATTTTTAGTATTGAACTGAATTAGCTGCTCTGTAGCTTAGAGTCCAGCTTGTCATTTGCTTTATGGCACAGGCTGCAACAAACTCACTTTGCAGGAAAGTGAGAGAAATCTTTGAATTCCCTGTTAAGAGGGATACAGTTTGAAATGGAGTTTTAGATACATGAAATTAAAAAAAGAAAAAAACCCTCAATCTTGTAAAAATAATGAAGTCACATGTAGATCTTATGGAAAAATTGGAGGCTACACTTCAGGAAAGCATTTAAATACATGCTTAGCCTTTTATTGGGCAAAATGCTTAAGCACATAATTCAGATTCAACAACTGTTTATCTTTCAGAAGTTAAACAAAACAAACCAAACTAAAAATGGAATTAAATTCTATTCAAGCAACCAAAATTTCAAATGTGTTTGAAATTTAGTGCAAGAAAACATTTTTTCAATGCTCCCAAATTGAGATGTTATTGTTGTTAACAACATCTAGTAATAAGTACTCAGGGTCAACTCTGGGTTCTTTATATTGGAAACATAAAATTTATGTTGCTTGTCTGTATGCCTGTTATAGACGGTGAAACAGTGAATAACATGATGCATAACAAAGGGCTGCCCTCACGGATTCAGTGCAGAAATAATAGCACTGAAGTCTAAGAGTGCTTACTGCCTGAAGATTTCAAGGCAAATAAGCAGGTAATTAGCAATCAGGGAAATTAACTTTATTATCCCTATATTAGAGTCAGAGAAACTGAGGCAGGAGGCAAAGCATCAACTGTTTTAAAATCAGCAGCTGTCTAACAGCAAAGCTGGAAAGAAGACATCCACCAGTTCAGCATTGAGCACTTCCCTAGCAGAAAGACAGTCCCTCTTCTTGATCGGGAAAGCTGCAGGGTGATGAGGAAAGACATGAAACTCCACTGGTGTCAGGGTAGGCAGCTCCGGGGGTGCAGCAGGGTGGCTTCTTCTCATACAGATGGATGTCTCCAGCATTTGTGGCTACTGCCAAACACACTGAGTGCTCCGAAACCTTTCCCTGTGGTATTTGGGATTAGGAATTTAGTGAACACATTTCACATTGTTTTGCTTTTTGACACCTTTGGCTTTCCAAACTTGCATCTATTTATGAAGGACATTATTAAAACTTTTATCTGTTTTCAGAGCGAGTTCGTAATCCTCTGCTCCAATTTTTAAGCTTCATACTTCTGAAAGTGCCACATTGCAAATGTGTAACTGTTAGAATAATCCGCCATAAATTAGATGATAAGAAATATATTCAAGTACCATAAACTTTATGTTTGCAAAGCCAATGAAACTCATCTCAGTTAAACCGTTTTCTCTGACCAGAACAAACCAACCAACTAAGCGAACCACCTCCACAAATGTTGATTGTATTTAACCCAAATTCTTTTCCAGAAGATTTTGATTTGCTCATCTATTTTTCAATAGTCGAAGGATCAAGCTTGCCATTCAGTGTTCAGTGTTCAATGTTAAAATCTGCTAAGAACAGGTAGCTGATTCTGGCAAGTGCCTCCCATAAATGCTCTCAAAGTGTGAGTGCTCTCAGGGACAGTGAGGAAGAACAGGACTCCAACTCCTTTTTTAGTATCAATGCTACCAACAAAGCACAAAATTCAGACTTCTGTAATTGTAAGACATGCTGATTTATAAGGTAACAGCATGAGATTATGGCATCAGGAGATTTTACACTGAAATCAATTCAGTTTTGCTACCTGCATGCATGGTTTCTTTCTCTCTTTCTTTCTTTTCCTTTTTCCCACCCCAGTCAGCACTGTAACTAATACCAGCTAATACCCACCAGAATCTTAAGGAAATCCACCTTGACAAAACACAGAATTAGGCAAAATGAGGAAATATGTGAGCTGCTGCCTTTGAGCAAACAGGCAAAATGTTTCCTGTAGCTACCGACAGCAAAACACAAGACAGGGCAGAGTGAGGGTGGGAATCAGTACAGCTCGTGATGGTGCTCGGAGCCATTTCCAGCATGAAAGCAGTTCTTTTAACCTCATATTAAATAACAAGAATTATGAGGCAACGCATTGGGATTCAGAGCGTCTAGACAGAGGAGGATTACCTTTTCCACCAACTTCCCCTCTGATCCTGAAGCTTTCAGCATCTCTCTGTTCTCCCTTCTGCAGCTGTAAAAGGGGGATTTGAAGGAACAGCCATTGCCTTTCTTGCCAGTTTATAGTCAGTCTTTCAGCACATTTCATGTTATTAACAGCTCCCAACACCTTCATCCTCCAACCATGCGGAGGTGGTGGAATTGGACCCCAATCATAGCCATTAGAAGACACTTCCAAATTAGGACACTTTTAAACTTTGTGAAAACCACAAGCATATTAAAGAACACACAGACACACAAAGTGGAAAACATTTACGATTTGGTTACACAAACCAGAGTGAAAATGGGTAATATGTCACTCTTCCTGTGTTATAAAAATAATCAGATTATTATCTGATGCTGAAATTGCACTAATAGATTCTTGGCAGGCAGTTATATTTTCCCATATATATTTTTTTTTCTCCATGTTTCTCCAACATGTCACTCATTTTTCATACTCATTCATACTTAGATGTAAACAAAGTGCCATAAATTAATTCCATGTGCAGTTAATTTTTCTGATAAAATATGGATGAATGAATATGTCGTCTTCGTGCATTTCAATTAAGAGCCTTCAATTAGTTTTAAAACCCATGGCACTTCTCAAATGCTGCACTATTTCCATTCAGCAGTGAGGAAAACCCAGCAAATTGTAGGCCTGAGGCTGTTAAACCAGGGTCCTAACAGACCCTGCTCCTTCAGGTAGCCCCAGTGAGAGTTCAGAGGACTGTGTGGAGGCTCACAGATGGAGCTGATGAGGACCTTCAGGCAAAACCATCATGGGATAGAAAAGTGAGATTTTAATTTATAAATATGTGCAGTTTTCAAAGCAATCCCTTACGAACTTTGTACAAACCCCACAGGGATTTATGTAGTACCGGGTGAAGGATATATGGGAGACACGAATCAGGGAGGACTTCGGTGCTGGCAGGAGAGCGAGGTGGATGCTGCAAGGTGTGACTCCTTCAAAATGGCAATGTGCTTCTGGCAAGTCATGTGTCATGGCTTGAGAAAAGTTGGTGCAGCGTGGTTAGGAGCATACTGCAGAGCCTTGAGCAAAATTTGCTTTGGTTCTTGGTGCTTGTTTCTGCTGCTGGTTTCGGTTTTGCCTATTAAGATCTGAAGCCATTTGGGACTGAAATTGTCTTTTAATGTGTGGCAATATATGCCCCATGGTACAACAGAGTTCTTGCGTGTATGAGGGTGCTAGTATAATACATATAATGATAATTGTAGTAGCATCTATTTCTGAAAGTGAAAGGAGGAGGAATTTTCCCTCTGAAAATCCCATGAAGAATTACAGTTACTAATTTAGAGAACGAGGCAAATCTCTACCTACTGACTTCCATGGGAACTAAGTCAGGCCCCATTCCTCTCTTTTTAATTGAAAGACTGTTTATAAAGTTTAATTATTGTGTGCTATAGATATCATTACAGCAGCAAGGAGCGATGGATGAGGACTACAGGAAGCTGTATACATGCTTTTGTTTGCAAAACTTTTTTGTGTTTTGTGCAAAAGGCAAGAACTGAAGGAGAACCAATACATGGATTTGGGGATATTTTCAGAGTACTCCCTCAAAGCTTGGGAGACTGTGTGAGAGGAAGCATGAAAATGCTGGTCTGATCATTGCACAAGTAACTATTGAGCACTAGCATTAGGGGCTGGTTGGAAGCTGGAAATGACATTTTGGGAGGGAATGAGAGAGTAGGTAAGAAAGGAATAAGGGAGGAAGGACTTTGAACATAGAGAGAAGCAGCTTCCTGTGACAGAGGAGAGGGAACAAGAAAGCAGCTATGTAAAGTTGTCACACTTTCTTGAAGTATTTCTGGATATCCAACGTTGATTCTCACAGGTCAGAGATCCATGAGGACAAGCACAACAAGTTCTTCATGTGAGCAGGGGATACTGGGAGCCTGCTGGGATCTGGGGGCGTAAGGGCAATTTTTGTTTGTCTGTTGTTGTGTGTGTGTTGATCAGTCTCTAGGTATTTTGCATTCAGGTCACACGTAGATGGAGACATTGGATAAAGACCTACAACAAACACTGTCTGAATGAGATCTAAATTGTTTTAATATGTCTGATAAATGTGGCACAAGATGGTAGTTTAATTTATTTTAGAAGATATGATCATCCTGAAATGTGGTGCAGGGCAAGAAGAGAGTCAAGCACAAGATTTACAGAAAGAAGGTAAGGAGGTCATAATCTCCTCCTAAGGAAGAAAGAACCGGAAGACAAAGAACTTTTAAAGCTAGAGTCAGGCAAACAAGAGAAGGACAGGAATACGGTTGATTAAGTTGTGTGCATGACCGTGAGTTTCAAAGTGACACAGTGTCAAAGAGAATAACAATGATTAAAAAAAAAAAAAAATTGTAGACAGCTTACACTGCCCTTAATATGGCAGCAACATAGCTGGAGAGTCATTTCTTTGCCTCTAGTTTTTGGCTACTTTTAAATCTTTGCTACGAAAGCACAATAAAAATCTGACTGACTTCTGTGTTTGGAAATCTGTTGTTACTGAAGCACAGTAGCATCTAGAAATCCTCAGTGAACCCAGCCTCACTGCAATAAGCATTGTATATTTAGTTAGTCTTGGGATTTCAGAGACCTGGCATTACTTTTTGGGTGAGTGTTGCAATGAAATTACTAGATGATGTTGTCTTTTATTTTTTCATCTCTAAACTGGGGAAGAATGTTCATTCCATCTTTCCCTTTTCCCAGTTTTACTAATATACTCTGTAGTGCCTTGCTCTTTGTGGGTGCAGTGTCACACAACTGAATTTTGACAACTGTGGAGATATCTGTAAAACAGTAAAACCATGAAAATTAGAGGGTACATTTAAAGATATCAGAATGATCACCCAGGCTGAGACAAATTCCATCTCATAAAGAGTAATAATCATAATCAACTTGGTAACATTGAGACAAGTAACATTAAGAGTTATGAAAGAAAATGGGGAAAAGTTTTTTTCAGCTAACAGGCTAGAAAAGACAAGATGAAGGTGGAAGAGAAATGTCCTGCTTTTCTTTCTTCTGCTTTGTCCCTATTCAACTGAGGGATGCTTACTATTACAAACAAATATGATGAT
This sequence comes from Aptenodytes forsteri, assembly GCF_000699145.1. Taxonomy (NCBI): domain Eukaryota; kingdom Metazoa; phylum Chordata; class Aves; order Sphenisciformes; family Spheniscidae; genus Aptenodytes; species Aptenodytes forsteri. Next base: position 7,822,448 of record NW_008794888.1, on the reverse strand, counting down.
GCACCCTGTGCAAAGTTGTTGCACGTAAGAATAATTAAAGGTAATTTAAATAGTAAAATAACTAATTAATGTCATTTACAAAGTGCTTAAGCAATGTGCTTATGCAAATCAGACAACTTCTCAGCAAACGTCTTCTGCAATTGCAAATGTTTCTTGCAGACTTTCATCAATTAATGCTTAGCTGTAATAGGTCCCCTTGGGTACATGGGCTTTCTAGCACAGAGGGATTCAAATGTTCTTCCATTTTGTGCTGCACTAGTTTTGAAGGATGACCATTCTGGTTTCGTTTCATTTTAAACACTCAAATTCCCTCCACAAGATGACTCTCCATATAATATGGATTATATGTTGCTCATGTTAGTCTATTTTTTGTGTGAGCAAGTTGACTTCCAAAGTAGCAGGTGCCTAATCGCTTACAAATGAAACTAAACAAATTTTCTAGCAGGTGCCACTAGCAATGCTGACCCTGTGCAGCAACATGCTTGTTGCATGGTGGCATCTGAAAAACATAGTTAGGGGATTTTTTTCCACAAAAAGAAAACAGTGGAAAGAGTGTCCAAGGCACTTGCTCATCAGGGCTAAAACCTACATGTCCCAAGAGGACAGGTAAGGAGTGAAGATGAAGTAATGAACTGAGGGGTAGTCACTTCACAACTCAGATTTTTTTCCTGTCTTCTGTCTGTGTTGTGGGCAAGGAAAAGGTACCCAGTTTATAGTTACAACAACGGTTTTCTGTCATTGATTCAATCTAATATACACAGTTATTTTATTACTATGTCTATCTCTATCATTGTTGTCATTAATTTAAGATGTGGCTACTGAGGAGCTACTCCAAGTTTGTTTTCCATGCGATGAAAGCACAGCAACATTCTCTCATACAGCAGGCTGGCCAAAGCTTTATTCCTTTAATTTCACTGGTTTTGCTTCTGAAGTGCAGGGTCCTAATTATTATCCTCACAGGGAATGCTGCCAGGAAGGATTCACTTTGGAGTTGGCTTGCTTTATTGGCAAGGCAACTAAACCTGACAGTGAAGACTGTCAAGAGGAGAGTGGTGTTTTTACTGAGTAGGAGGGGATGACAGGGGTAGTCCACTGTGCATAATGTGGGCTGAGAAAGGCCATGAGAGAGAGAGGCTCACGTAGCGGAGAGGATTTGTGTTGGAAAGAGAGAGGAGATCAACAAGGAGGTGAAGGGCAGGGAGTAGGGGTGAGCGTGGGGATGGCAGCACAGCAAGGGCAGTTATGAAAGAAAGGAGGCTGTTCTGAGTATGCAAGATAGACTACTCCAGCACATTTTTATTTTATTCTGTATTAAAAATTACTGAAACCTCCTTGTGTGGGATTTTCTTCAGGCTACCGTCAAAAGTCTTAGCCAGCAGCATTTGTTTGCAGCAATTGCACCATCTATTCTAGTCCAAAATTCCTTGTTACTGTATCTAACACAGGAGCTGACACAGGAGATGGGATGGTGGGAGAAGGAGGGGAGAAGAAAAGAGAGACCATGCAACAGATATAAAAACACATGAGAGATAGAAGGATGGTAAGAGAGTGAAGGGAGAAGGATGTTGGAAAAAGAATACTTGAGGCCATGAAGAAGAGTGACCATTACCGCTGAACACTGACAGCTAATCTTTCCAGGTAAAGGGCTACAAGTAACAGTCCATCTCAACAACTTTAATTTTCACAGCAGAAGTGAGAAATGAATCCATTTGGACAAAAAGTAAGACATTTTGCTGCTCTTAGTTAATGCTTCATTGAAAGGCAGAATAGAAAACAATAAAAAAAAAATCATATTTCAGGAAATCATTAAATCCTAAGAAGTTCTGCCAAATATTAAAAACCTCATGCTTATATGCACTTCAGTAAAATGAGAGCAGAATTTCAGTCTGATGTGTATCAGCTTTCATGACTGTAATACCAGAGCAGCTAAGGCTCTTACCCCTGCAACTCCCCTTTCACAGCAGGGCAACTGGGGCACGGAGAGACAATGTCTTAGGTCTTTCAGATCTTAACTTCCCCTGAAAACAGCAGGTGTTAAATTCTGCAGCACCTCAAAGAGACTGGTGTTAAATGATTCATTGAAGATCACACAGCAGAAACTCATGAGGAAATAAAGACTTGAAGCTGGAAATCACAAGTCCTAGGTTACTACCTTGAACACCAGAGCATTCAACTCTTCTACTGAAGCTGAACTAAAGTTTCAAGTGTTATGCCTGCTCTCATTTTAGATATTTCAACAAACATAATTTCTAAACTGTAATTACAGGGGATGAACCTCTGCTCTGTAGCATCAATGGAATTCAATATCCTTTGGTAGGATTGCTCATCTGTAACTGATGTCAAAATGTGGGTCTCAGATATATTTTACTTTGGCTTAATTAAAATGTACCTTCCATTAATGGCACAGAACTCATTTTATACACAAAACCCAATGAGTATATTTACTCATCTTACCAAAAAATGGATCAAGCAGTCAGTAATGGTGATATAAATCCGTAGTGATTTTACAGAGCCATGCCATATTTTGAGATGTGTTACTGAGACCTTAAAATTTTTCTTATAATAAAAAATATACATAACAATTACTGGCATTTTCTGTTAAACAGAAGAGTGAATGAACTGAGAAACAGTTTGAGAGAAAAGTAAATGTTCAGCAGGCACTTAAAGCATATAGGTATTTGTTCATTTTCACGCAGGCACTTAAAGCATATAGGTGTTTGTTCATTTTCACGTACATTATAAAATATCCAGGCCCAAGAAACACATGCAAAATTCAGAAACTAGGGGACTGTCAGACAAGGTCCAGTAGTTTAAGCAAGAAGGAAATTGAGAAATTGTATAAAAAGAACCACATTATAATTAACTATTCAGGAGCTGTGAACAGGGACAATATTAGCCAAGTAATATATTGCAAAGGAGTTATCAGGAGAACTGATAATTTGTTGACACTCAGTGCTTTGATTTGGTGGTACTGCATTAGCAGTTTTCACTCTGACCTATTTTCAGAACTAACCTATTCATTTTTTAAAAACAATACCATTACATCTGGAAAGGCTTTTTTCCCCTCTAATTTCCTTTTAAGTGTGAAATGAAGCATCTCTTTTGGATGTTTGCATTGGAAGCAGGATGGTAAGAGGCAACACCCATGATCTGGACCTAAATTTAGCAGTTTACATTGCCATAAGCTCATGGGGGCTGGCATACAGCTCCTGAGGGACAGGCTTCGTGCCAATGAGTTTAAATATTACCATATACTTCCATTTGAGAAATAGCAACCAATAATAAATATGCCAGGGTGTAGGGGCCTCTTTCATATATCTTAGCTGGATTAGAAACCTTTTAAATTTTCATCAGGCTTGCAGTCATTTTGCCTGTTACATTCCTTAGAAGAGTCTCCCCAATAACCTTCAGAGATGCTATTTCTCCTCCTCTCCAGGTGTTACCTTGAAATCATGACTAAGCAAGAAAACTAGATGGGGAAAAAGCACTTCTTCCTCTCTGGGTATTTTGTACAATCAAATTACCACTTATGACTTCTGGAGCACTTGCAGACAGCTTGTGTTTTGGATTTGTGCTGGAAACAGTGTTGATAACACAGGGGTGTTTTAGTTACTGCTGAGCAGTGCTTACACAGAGTCAAGGCCTTTTCTGCCTCTCACCCCACCCCACCAGCGAGGAGGCTGGGGGTGCACAAGAAGCGGGGAGGGGACACGGCTGGGACAGCTGACCCCAACTGACCAAAGGGACATTCCACACCATACAACGTCATGCTCAGCATATAAAGCTGAGGCAAGAAGAAGGAAGAGGGGGACATTCGGAGTGACGGCATTTGTCTTCCCAAGTAACTGTTAAATGTGATGGAGCCCTGCTTTCCTGGAGATGGCTGAACACCTGCCTGCTGATGGGAAGGAGTGAATGAATTCCTTGTTTTGCTTTGCTTGCGTGTGCAGCTTTTGCTTTACCTATTAAACTGTCTTTATCTCAATCCATGGGTTTTCTCATTTTTACTCTTCTGATTCTCTCCCCCATCCCACTGGGGCGGCGAGTGAGTGAGCGGCTGTGCGATGCTTAGTTGCCAGCTGGGGTTAAACCATGACAGCTTGTTAGTTCTTGCCACTGAAGTCTTTTGCAATGCTGGAGGTATCTTTCATTCTGTAGGATGGAGCAAAATGATGAAAACAGCTCTGCCAGTTGCCACCAGACTGGGTCTGTTGTCTAAAAGGAGCAGGGGCGGATAGGCATGCAACATTGCTTTGGGCAAGGAGATGGAGCCTCAGCTACTGGATAGTAAACTGTCTGCAACTGAGGAGGGGACAAAGTCCATTTCCTCAACAGGCAGCAGGATCTCATTTCTGGAAGAGGAGAAGACTGTGATTTCCCACCTGTTCTCCAGTCCCAAGCTAAACTGAGTTTTATGGAGCAACAGTAAAAAACAGAGTAAGTACAAATGATCTGAAGTCAACATGGGGTTGTTACCACAGTGTTTTGTGTCTGTTTAAAAGAGCCTGGTTCATTGGCTTGTGTCAGCAAGGTTTTACATCCAGATGCTGGCACCAGCATGTGGCCCCATAGCTACTGGAGAAAGCAGGGTTTCTCCTGAAGATGTTTCAATGAAGGAGCCTAAATAAATAGTGCACTGTTGTCTGGATGAAGAACTACTCTCCAGCAGCAAGGCAGAAGGCTGAATGAGTGCTGCCTCCTCACAGCCCCTCTGAGCTGGGCTGGGGTCCCCACTAGCGCATGGCAGATGCACCTCCCCATGGGACATGGGGAAATAAGCAAGTGGTGGTCATGGATTTCAGCAGGGACAAGACATCCTCCTTGGTGGTGCTCACTTTTTCTTTTCTTCTGCTCCCTTAGTCTTGTATGTGGCATTGTGGAGCTGAAGATGAATCAGGGTGCTGTACTAGAAATATGTGAGGTGCCAGCACCAGAAACAGAAGGTCAGAGGGAGCTGGGCCATCAGGGGAGCTTAAACTAACCACTTAAGGAAAGGAGATGCTAAGTCCACAGCCTTCTCTAGCTTCCTGTATAAAGCCAAGCAAAATAAATACTAATAATAACAACAACAGTAAACCATCGATACTGAGAGCATTTCCTGCTTTACAGTCTTCCCAAGCAGAAATGCCTCAAAGCCTCTTGGTTGAGATTTGTATAATCTCGGATTCTCGTGTAAATTTGCACTTGGTGACCTGGCAGCAATCAAAGAAAAGAGACGTTAACTGGGAAAAGATCCTGCTTCGCTTTGTTTAAACGTTCAACTTGTGCTGTGAAATTGCATTTGTAAGACAGGAATACACTCTGAAGCCCTTCAGCAGAAATGGATTTCACATATTTAGTGGATGCCTCAAGGCAATTTCTTTTCTTAATGGGATCTGAGCACAGCTTTAATTTTTCACATTTTATAAGGCTTTTCCTTGAAATTACTTTTTATGTGGTTCCTCTGTTAATGGATCCTCCACACTGAGGCAAGAGTAAGAGAAAAAAATCGTTAGAGAAGGAAAAAGTAGAATCATACTGGGAAAAAGTCACACAATAAATTGGAGATTACAGGCAATAAAACTGTCTTCCATATTTTTCTTTGATAAATGCTAGTCCGATCTCCTTTAGATTTTGAAGACATTAAAATATTGAGCCAAATCTTTGTTTTTTAAAAGAATATTTTACTAGCTGGATAGAGAGTCACAGGAACTATTTGGCCACAATATTTAATTGTCCCTGGGAACTACAGCAGTTTTGATGTGTTATAATGTTAAGTTCCTAGGTAGGAAAAGTGACCTCACCTGAAAAAAAAGCAATGTGTGCAGACCCTTTGCTTAAAACAAAATACAAACAGATGAACCAGTCTTTCAGAGAGTTTTAAGATATCCACTTTCTAACAGCAGAGAAATTATGGTGGATAGCAAAGGCAGGGCAGGATAATTTTTTTTTTCTAGGAGGTTGTGCACAATAGTTGAATTTAATATAAGTCCTGGAAAAGGTCCCTAGTTATTATTGAAGTCGTTAGTCTCTTCTGGTTTTGTCACTGGCATTTTACAACACTGGTGCCATTTGATCTCAGAAGGCTTGTTTCTTTTAATGCAGCTGAGGGATGATTTTACAAATAATAAGAATATAGATAGCTCTGTTATAATAATGAAGGACTTTTCTGAGATGCCTAATATGACAAAGATACTTTTTATTTTTCTTAGATCCTAATTTTCCCTCAAAAAAATAAAAATGTGCAGAAGAGTCGTCCTATTATTGATCTGGAATCCAAAAGAGTTAGTTTCTAGTCACTATAATTGACAAAGGCTTTTACAGCTCATTAACTGCAAGATTATGTGGCACAATTCATTAAAATTCTGTTTCACTGAATGCATTTGTAAACACCTTCTGAGAAGTTTATCACTGCATAATGCTGTGTTCTTTCAGCAGATACATTTCTCTGCTGCTGTTTACTGATATAAGAGTCTGGAGTAAGTTATGGTAAAAAAGTGTTAACTTCCCACAGCAAAGGAAAAAAAAAAGGAATTGTGTTGACTCTGAAGCATAACAGATATTAATTAAACATTGCTATACTATTTCCTTTAGACCACTGTATTTACTAAGCTTCTCATTCCATTAGTTTGGTCCACATTTTTTGCAAGAAGAGTTTGAATTTTAGTACAAGTGTGAAACAAAATTTACAGAACAAGCCATATTTATTTTTTCTTTCTCTGCAGCAGCGGAAGAGATCACTGCATTCCAGCCAGCAAAACCACAAATAATCTTTCTTCCTTTCTTGCCAAATAGATTTCAATTCTCTTTCATCTAGAAGCATTTATCCAGGAGAATATCTAATCTATTCCTTGCAGCTCTATGAGTAAATAAGTCTTGTGCTCACAATACAAGCTGGGAGCAAGTGCTTACAAAAATGATGAGAGATATAATACAGTGTAAGAGTAGAGTACGTTGAAGAATAGACAGGTCCCCCACCCCCATTCTCATTTTAGCATCAGGGGCCTCCAATCACCGCTGCTGCACACGTACCACATTTAATCATAATTACAGCTTAAATCTTTCAGGTATGAGCAGAGCAGATGCTTATATGCCTGCTATGTTTTGTGAATCTGAATGGATATGGCCTGTCAAAGCATGGAGTAGATGAGCCTCCAACAGAAAGAGATGGAAAGGGGTCTTTTGTGCCTTTTATAACATCGACAGAGCACTTACTACAGGTGGGCTTCATCTGACCAAGAGTATGTGCCTATAACTGAGCTAGTCATACTGGGATCCCTTTTGTCTCTGCAGAGAACTGGTCACCACAATCAGCAGAGGCAAGTGGTGAATTTTATTTATCAAACATCTATGGATAAATGTACCCCAAACTCCATTAATTATGTTGACTAAATTTTCCTTGACTACAAAGTTAACCCAGCACGATTGTTTCAGAAACCATCATCTACTTTGTACCTGCTACAAGGCAATACCTGCTAGCTGTGTTTACTCCCACTGACTGGGGCTGGGGCTTGATGATGCTTTTATGTTGACAGTTTTATTATTGACAGCCCTAGTGCTGACAAGGCCAATTTAGCTAACTGATATCAAAATTATGCTTTTCTCACATACCTGTAGGATTTCTTTGATGCAGCACATGAAAACATACCAGTTGGGCTGTTGCCTGCACTCAGCTGTGGCACCAAGGTAGCTGTTGAGATACAAATGTCTTTTTGGTGTGGATAGCATTAACACAACACAAGTAACAAAATTTTTGCTTGTTTTGGTGCATTTTGTGTTTTGCAAATAACATGGTGGTACAGACTCTTACAAACAAATGACGGAATTTTCTATTTCAATGTCATGAGAATCTTTTTTTTTTCCTAAGATAAGGTGTGTCTTTTTCTCTGTACTCTTGGCAAGGACCATTCTTGCATTTGTAGATTCATTGTCTTTGAAGAGATTAAACATAAATATTTGTGTGTGGGTGTGTGCGCGCGCGTGCACATATGCATGCATGTGTGTGTGTTTAAGTATATAGGCTACATTAATAAATATATATGATTGCATGTGCATATTTGCTACACACTTAAACTAATAACCCTGGATCTTTTTAAAAGAAGCTGTGGGTGCTCAGATCTGCTTAACTTGGTGACCAAATTTTCAAACAGACATCACTGACTTGGCAGAATTAGCAGGACTGTCAAAATATGTGAGCACAGCTGCCTAGAAAACTTAGAATGCCTGAGAAGAATGGCTAATCAAAGCATATGAGTGACAAACTGAAGACAAGTTCATCTCCTGGTCCCTTTTTTATCTTGGCTGCATGTTCTTCTCTTTCATGTTTGTTTGCCTTGCTCCACAGGTTGGTGCAACTGTTATAATTAACTTGACTGAAGGGGTTTACTGCCAGCAGATTAAAATAATCTTTCTTTTTTTAAACTCCTCTCCTTCTCCTCTAAGGAAAGGATGAATGATTCAGGAAAGCAAGAATCACTTGAGGAACGCAGAAGCAGCTAAACTGTAGGAATGATCTGAACTCTGCCCTTGGGCTTTCTGCTCTCTTAGGGTCTATGCAGACAGCCTGACTTTGGAAACAAGCACACCTGTGACATTTTTCCTGCCCACTTACAGAAAGCAAGTGATCAGGCAGGAGGAAGAGGGGCAAGAGACTTCACTCTGTCTTCTCTGCTACTGACTGAAATCACAGGACAATAAGGGAAGTGTGGACATGCCAAAATTTGAAGGTGATACAAGCTGGTGCTGAAAACTGGGTTGAGAAAATGATTTAGATACCTAATCCCTTTGACATTACTTTTCTTGATCTGGATGGGAAGTTACTATGTGCTGCAGTAAAGGGAAAGCTGAAGAAAAACAGGCATTGAAGTTTCTACATTGATCTTCTCTGATAACTGTGTGAAGACAGGATCCAGTCCAATCTGGGTAACGCTATTTATCTGTCATTCAGTGCAACAACACACTTGCACAGTCAAACCGAAAGGAACCATAATCAAGATCATGCGGGTACAGTTACCTGAGATCTTCCTGGAGAAACATTACTTTTGTTACACACAGAAAAAGCACAATGTTCAAAGTAGCCTGCAAGCTAACAGGTACTGCTTAAGAGAGAAAAATCCAAGATTCAAGCCCCAAGTCTGGATCATGCAGAGAAGGAATTTGAACTGAGGTCCTTTACAAACCAATAGAGTATCCTACTTATCATGCTATTCTGGTCAGGCTTTCTGTACGGAGAACATTGCAAAGCTTTTATTAGGTGCTGAGGCAGAAGAAATACTGTAAAAACAAAAAAAAATCATGCACCAGGAAAATCTTTTCCAACATGAATACAAAGGCTTTACCTTCAAATACTTGGAAGAAGAGCCAGAATCTAGTTGATAAAACAAAAGAAGAGTGTGAACTCTGAGCTTTGTCTCCCAGGAGCATGGAGACAGAGATTTAGAGTTCCCTGTAGAAAATATTTTGGGATTTGACTTTTTTTTCCCAATGTTTTAAGTTAAAGCACCTGAAGAAGATTCTAATATTGAAGTGTCTTCTTTCCATTGGTATTTTCTTTTGCTTAGAAATGGTGCACTATTGAAACAGCTCAGGCATGATGCATTATGGAAGAGGACTTAAGAGACAGTAAAAAGCTTCACACTACAAAGCACCAACATGACATTTCTAAGTCAAATTATTTTATTTTAAGTATATATATTTCAAGCTCCAAGGAATGCTTTGTTTTGATTTTGATGAAAGTGAAAATGACAGCTAAAAATCAATTTGTGGATAGCCTTACACATATGTATTCCTGAGACTTCCTTACCACCTTAGCACTGATAAAACTGAGGAAACTGAGAGTTATCATTATGAAAATAAAAATGCTGCTAGTGAAATGCTTATCTTCTCAGATTCCCTGTTTACTGGGAGCTGAAGAGGCGGTTGATAGAGCTGATTCAAATCTAGCTAGTTGGCCATTCACATTCACCTGAGATTTCATGGCTTGCACTTCAGTTCTCTGTCAATACTTGCTTGAACCTTAAAAAACGTCAAGCTTTGCAAAAACACAGCTCAGAGGCAGGACCCTTGATGCTTGTTATTTTCAGCTTGTCAAAGTAAATGTGGCTTGTATTGTATTTGTTTCCTGAAATCTGAGCAGACAACATTCATTCTTTCACAAGGGGATATAAAGCAATTGGCCAATTCTTTTAGAGACGTGTCTTTTGAGGGTAGACAACTTTTATTTGTAGGGTTCCTCTCCTCATACTTTTTTGTCCCTTCTGTGTCTAAATTGTAGGGACTGATTCTCCTCTCCAACAATGTTTTTACTCCCATATGTCTCCATTGCTGTAGATGAGGTGCTGCTACCAGCATCACCATGAGCTAAATGAGCCCAGAGACTTTTCCCACTTCATTGGTAAAAGCAGATTTAAACTACATTGCATTTCTTTTGTTGCATTTTCTTGCTTTCAACAGCAAGATTTGCTTTTGTAACTTGTCTTCATTTAATATTAAAACAGGCTGGGAATACATTTAGTTTGATTACAGTACATTGGAAACCTTCAACAAGATCACTGGCCAGCTGAAGGGGTGTGGTGCATTCCGAACATCTCTGCCACTGCCTTAAGTTTTCCAAAGTCAACTTCCCACACAGCAGGATCCAAGGCTATGGTGCCATCTCCCATCTCCCTTCTTTCTCTCCATATGTCTGTTTATGGTCTTTAGCTATAGGGCTTTGCAAAATAGATAAGAACAAGACTTTGGGTTCAGCCATAATGACACTTCTGCCATTCTTGACTGAACAATTTTCTTCTGGGCAAATATTGCATTCATGAGCTGGCAGCACGTAATTTCTTTTCCCATTCACAGTGCTGAGGGAGCAAGATACTCACTTTGCCAGTTTATATGAAGGCCAGGCACTTCCTAGTATAGTACTTAGGTGAGACAATTATCCTGGATGGGCACTTAGTCTCACCTAGTCAAAGTTCTTCTGCTTTATCTAAAATAATTAGTGTTTTACATAGTAGAGATTTTGTACTGAATTCTTCCTTCCTCCCAGCAGAGCAAACCAGCTATTAGCCTATAGTATGTCTTTCCCTTAGTGAATATTAAATCATTAGAAATTGTTCCACTTGATATAAAATACTTAAATAACTCTTAGATCAAAAAAGGAGAGAAAAAGAATCAATATCCCAATGCTGAACGCTCTCCTGGCAGGCAGCAAGTTTAGTTTCAAATCCTGTTCTACTGGGAAACCTATGGCAGAATCAGGAGCTGAACCTGGGCTTCTGAGGGCACAAACTAGTAGCCACAATAAAGTTCAGTCTACTTTATTTTACAGTCACCTTGCAGATAGGCTCATATCAGTGTGGGTTTTTTTGCCAGCAATTAAGGGTCTCTGTGAAGACATTTAGTCCTGTAAGAAAAAATCATTAATTTTTTCTGAATCTTCTGGACTAATTTGTCTGTCCTGTAACTTATTATTGGTGAGATAAGTCACAAGAGGTATAAAAAAAAATAATTAGTGGAGAACATGACATTTGGGCAGGAAAAGTGTTTTCTTATAATGATTATACTCTGCTTTACTCACAGTATGGACAGCAGGCATTGAGTGTACTATTTATTTAATTTAGCTGCACAGCAGAGAACTTTATAAATCAAGTGGTTTTATAGTCAAGCTGACATTATCATGAGCAAGAACGGATTGTCTTGGTTAGTTTAAGATTCTTGCTTCAAAGTCAACCATGCATTTAACACTCATCAACAAAATTAACGAGCAGACACTGGTGGCCTCTGAGGGACCAAGTAGCACCGGTGGTAGTTCTTTCAGAGAAGAATCCCCATAAAACAATACCTAATGCCTTCCTAACTGAAATAAGAGTAGGATCTGAAACCTTGAAAACTGAAGTAATTTCAGCTTTCAGGTTTAAAACCTTAAAATCCTTCATATTGATGTCTGGGCCCATACAGACAAGACTGCCTGGATGAAATACTCTTCTCTGAATGAGAAATTTCAGGGCTGATCCAAACTGAAGAACACAAACTGGGCTTAGTCTGGTGCAAAACCAGCCGGGGGAATAACTCCATCCTTTCATGAACAGACATATTTCCTTTCAACTCCTTCATCAGCTGGGGGAAAAAAAAAGAGATGAAGCACGAGTGTGTTCCCCAGGTATGATACGAAGTAACTGCACTTACACTGTTTAATAAACAGAGGCAACATACAGTGCCTGGTAGTGCACGTCTGCTCTGCTTTCCAATGCCAAGACAATGCTCTTTATTTAATTACCCAAAGCAAAGTTCCAGACAAGTATTATGGACATAGATACAGTATTGCATACTCTTGATCTCAGCAAATATCTTGATATAACACATGGACTAATACTATTTCCACCACTGTATTAATGTTTTACTGGGAAGATGGAACACTGTTGCCATGCAGCTATGGTAAATGGCTATCTCTAGAAAGGGGTGTAATGTCGGTGGTTTTGTGATCAGACCTCATCCCTGATTTGCCTTATAGGCAAAGGTCTGTCCTTATCAATATGATGACCACAATAATGCAACAGTTTTTTGGAAAAAAAAAAAAATATTTTTTTTCCCCTCATTTTCTCCAAGACTGCAAACTTGTTGAGCAGAAGGTCTATGGGCCTACTTTTTGGCTTTGGCTTGTGGCTGAACGGATAATGTGGATATTCTGCAAGGAGTTTAACATGGAAACAAACATTCCGGTGAATCTTGAAATCAGGGTATAAGAATTTATTGCCCTAACCCATGTTGGAGTTTACTACTATTACGACAGATCCAGCAGAAGGGAATTTACACCTGTGCTGCAGCTGTTCAGTTTGTAACCTAGTGTCTTAACACAAACTCATCAGCAGGTTAAACTGAGATGCCAGGCTGAAAACTGGAGCAGCTGAAATGCACACACATGCTCTCTTCCTGAAAACCCACTTTCTTCCTACTCTCAGCCCTGCCAAAGAATTTAATCAGTCCTTTCCAATTCCCACAATTTCTTAATGGCTTCCTGGTATTGAGGAAGTGGAGTTGAATGCAGTGCCTGATAACTGCACCCCAATTTTACAGAGAGACATTATTTTTCTTTCAAAGACTTGAAAAATCTCCCTTCTCCCTTGATATCTCAGAATTAGATTCTATCTGCTCAAGGTGGGGCTCACCTAGTAAGTGATTAAATAAAAGGAAAATCTTCTTAAGCAATAGGTTTGGATTCCTTTCTCCACTGTCCTGATTTTTTTAGATGTAGTTCCAAGAGAACCAACCTCTTTGCGGGCCAGGAGTCGAATCTGTAAACCTTCAGCACCTTGGTCAGTGACATTTCTGACGCCTGGTAGCAATGCAGAACTGAAAGAAGACAACCAATTTCTAGGCTGCCTTAACCATGATCTGGTTTTCAAGGTAATCAAGACAGAATTGTCCCAACAAGGCTGCTAACTGAATCTTCAGAACATTACTGACCTGGAAAGAACCCAGGTTGATTTTCAAGTGGGGTTGTCAAGCCCAATTTCCAAGTTCCTGGACAATATATAGTCCTCTTAGGAATACTCCTGTGGAATAGCAGAGAGGAAAAGGAGAGAACTGCAAAGAAAGAAAGGGTTGTATTATCTTCTACAGTATTTTCATCTGCTGCAGTCTCCACAGCTCCTTTAAAGCTACTGTAGGATAATCTGATGGAAGATACCAGGCTTTCCCCATCCATCCCTAGAGCACTCGAATCCCACTATAAATTTGGTATGTTGCAAACCTTTAGCAAACTCTCTCTGAAGTATACAATGAAACATATAATGAAAATGAAATGGACAGCAGCCAGCAAGTACAAAAGCAATCTGTCACTGTAAGTCATTTCTACACAATCCTAAAATGTTGCACACAAAAGGTGTACTATCAGTCAAAAGCAGAGGAGCTTGAATGTAAAGCAGCCCTAAGCTTCTTTGTACCATGGGTCTTTAATTAGACCTAACAAATGAATATGAATCTGGAGGAGGAGAATTGGCAGGAGACCACTGCTGCTGATGCTCATCACAATGAACAGTGGTGTTTTGACTCTAGCACAGATAAAAGCGAACGTGTGTCCTTTGTTTCTATAACAGGATGCAACACGCGTTACACAGACAAATAAAAATCAATGTCTGGGACTTCCAAGGCTCAGTTTCTAGAGGGCACAAGGTACAACTGAAAAAGTTCATGGGAGACAAAGATCCAACACTTAGCCCCAAGTCTGTTTTCTTTAGAATTAGAAAGCACTGTTTCAAAAAACAACAATACAGAAGAGCCCACATAAAAATGAGGAGATACATGAAAACATAGTAGATTGGGAAGGATTAATATTAATTGGGTTCCAGTTTCACATTCATGCTGACATTTTTTCCTAAAGACCTTGTTCCCTGAAGGAAGCTGACTTGAACTCAGTAACAGAATTTTTCTACATCAGGAAGAAGAATAGATGGTGTTTCAAAACATGTGAGATGGTCACATTATGAGTATTTGCTTAAGGGTCAAGGCAGATGACAGTTTGAGCTCTTGGTGCAACAGTCCCTAGGTAACTGGGGACCCCTGGCTAGCTGGAACTGTGATGTGACTCAGAGTAGGGAAGCAGCATCGCTACAGTGTATGGCATCAACAACATCTTAAGTTTCCGCTCCCCCAGCATGTAAGACTCACTGCAAGAAACCATGTCACAGAGGGAATGTGGGTTGTGCAGGGGGAAGATCCTGTTGGACCACAACCTCTCCCACCTCTGTGGGAGAAGGAATTTCTGAGAGCAGCTGGCTATAATTTAGCAGCAAGAGGTAGTAACTAAAAACTGAGGCTTGATGACTTTGTTAGAAACTTGTGAGTTTCTTGAACGAGAATTGAGACAACAGTACAATTTGCTTTTTGAACTCTTTTTTACAGGAATTCTTTAGATTAAAAAAGCTTGTATTCTTTGGTAGAACTTCAAATCCATTTGGGGAGTTTTGTTTTAAATATGCTCCTTGTCAGCCAGAATGTATAGGCTTAATATAAAATAATCGCGGCATGAATTTCTCCAACTTTCACTGCGCGCTGTGAATTTTAATGACTGTGGCAGTCTTTTGGCCTTAGGAATGTATTGGTCAAGCTATTAACTCTGATGTCTTCTATAGCTGATCTGCATTGTTCCAGATGAGCGAGGTGTTTTAGCAGCAAGATTCTTTATCGCCAGAATTTCAAATATTCAAACGAGTTCTTAATTGAAAGATCTTTGAAATAAAATATTTTCCTAATAGTTTTGAAGATTCTGTATTTCACAGTTGTAGGAAAAAAGTTTCTTAAAAGACAAAATTCTCACTCCCCAAAAGATTAATGCAAATGAGGTTTTAACCTGCTACTTTTTTTTTTTTTTGCGGGGTACGAGGAATATGATTTCTTCTCTTCTGACTTCACAAATGTATTTGGAAGGTGCTGTGGAAATGAATGAAATTCATGGCTTGTTGTGGGTAGAAAATTTATTTATCTTTTCCAAGAACAAGATCTGCTCAGTTCATCTCACTTCAATCTGGCTGACTGAAGTTACAGCTCTTACTCAGAACGCTTACTTCAAGACTTTTGGATTCCAATTTAGGCATGGACCAAAGCACAAACCTGACTTCAATGATACTTAGAACAAACCAGGGCCCTGGGAAGTATGAAGAGTATGTGAAGATGAAAAAAAACCCACAGTAAAAGTGAGTATTTCTTTTGTGCATCTTCAAAGTGATTCGGTCCCAGATAGAGGAAGACTTGAGTTGTTACACTTTTCTTTTTACTTACATGAACTCAGTCCTCCTGCTGACCATCTCACAGAGCTTCAAGCCTGCTGTGAGATGTTAAAAGAAGAGGGAAGGGGGGGACCGAGCATTTTAAAAATACAGAAGTTTTGGACTGCTGCAGGAATGGGTTTGCAGCTCCAAGTGCAAGAGCCCTGGGCTTAGCGAAAATCAGCAGTGCTCAGGAAGAAGCCAGTCAGCTCTCTGTGAAGTCCTGTGATTGACAGAGTTTCTCTTTTGAGAGGGATGCAATGGAAAGACAAAGAGAGAGCATGAGACAGAGAAATGGAGGCAGTAGCACAGATCTGGAGAGCCCTGGTCAGTGTGGGCAGCTCTCTTCTGAGTTATCTGACTGGAGGTAGGAACACCGACATTACGAAAAATCCCTCGAGGAAATATTTATGGAAGGAGAATGCAAGAATGAAGATTTTAGCTGTTTTTCCTCCCTATGTATATAAAATGGATAGAGGAAGCTGTTGGGGAAGTGCTGAAAAAGCTGTAGGCCTCGAGGAAAAACTAAACTTAAAAAGTTTTGATATGATACTGGAAGAAAAAATCCTAGCTCTAAATATACTGTGATCTAAGATACAATTGGTTGTGCAACTCTTTTTTTGTTCTCTGGGTTAATGCAGCCTATTTGGTGCCTCTGGGTACCGCACCATAGGCTGCGGTCCTGTGGGTCCACGAGACAGACACTTGTCTGTCTCCATTGAGTTTTTGAGATCCTGGAAGTGCATTTAGCTCTTCAAGTGTACTTTGTGTGCCTTCACATGCCTCTGTCCTCTTGTCAGTTAAAGGGCTTGCTGAAAACAGCTGGTAGGAAAAGAATGCTACTCTTCTGTGCTTGTCTTTGACAGAAATGAAGAAAACTATGATTAAAACCCATATAAAGCATTTCATCTGTTTCACCACATTTTAATGAAAGAAATCTATATAAAAACTTCTTCACAAAACTGAAAAGCTGGATGGAAATTGCTTTAGACAGCTGATAAAAATAGAGTTTGTAAAGACAACCACACAGGACCAAATGCCAAGGTAGAGAGAAACCTCTCACTGCTGTGAGTGGGCTCTTTTGAGCAGAGATGG
Source organism: Aptenodytes forsteri (assembly GCF_000699145.1). NCBI lineage: Eukaryota > Metazoa > Chordata > Aves > Sphenisciformes > Spheniscidae > Aptenodytes > Aptenodytes forsteri. The sequence goes on along the minus strand of NW_008794888.1, from coordinate 7,805,622 downwards.
GTCAAATCATAAAAACTAGATTCAGGTCTCATATGAGACCCAGCCCTCTTCAGGTATTCTTAAAGATCAAGCTCATTTCTGGCTGCAGTATCATCCTCTTCTGGCCCCAAAGGCAGAGCTGAGAAGCAGGATTGCACCACACTTTCACAGCACATTATACAAGGTGATGCCACCGCTCGAGATGAGTGAGGAAAGTTGACAGGTCACAGGCAGTGTCAGAGCAGCACTGCCCAGCAGCCAAACCAAAGCAGGGCAAATGATGCTGCCCACTTCTGCACAGCAAGAGTCAAGGCAAGTTGGGATGTAGGTTTTACTTGTCAGGTGTGTGGCTGAGGGGAAAAAAATTTTGGCGATTATGAGGGAATTATGAAATTCCACAGCCATTGTGTCTTTCATGGAAAAAAAAGAAAAAGGAAGAAAAAAGGAAATGCCTCTGATTTACAGTTGCTCCCTCTCTTTTGCTGCCCAGCAGTGGAGCTCAGTGAGAAAAAAAGATCTTTCTGTAACCATTTTCTGCCTCAAAATGAGAAGGTAGCTCAGAGCACCTCAAATATTGTTGCTGCCTTGCAACAACAAGTAGCATTCCAGTGTACTCATTTATAACCGATGGGAGGAAGCAAAGAGATAAGAACAAGCTCTAACATTTTATTACCCTTTCCAATCTGATTAATCCAATTTAGTCTGAGGAATGTAAAGAAAGAAAATAGCAGCAATTCTTTGTACTCCATTCTCAGTTTTCATTATGAGTGCCTAATGAATGTTAATGAATTAATTTTCAGACACCTTTCTGAGGCTAAGTATTTTTGCACCTGACCTGCCCACACTGAGAAAGGGAGGGGTAAAATGACTAAATACTATAGGTCTTTTACATTAATCATTTATATATACCTATTATTCATTTTGCAGGCAGCTAAAAAGATTCAGCAATTAAGTCTTTGTCAGAAATCATGGAAATTGAAATCATGGAAAGTATAAGAGAGTGCTGTATCCTAGTCCTTTAAACACAAGAAGAAACCTTATCTAACGGCATTATACTTTCCTCAGTCCAGTTTTAGAAAGTAAAAGTAGAGGGTTTTTTCTTTTATATTTTAAAATTTCTAATTAGTACTGTGTTCTACATTATAGGGACACATAAATTAATGTGGGTTAGAAATACTAGTATTTTAAAAATAAGCCTACACTGGAAAATTGCTAGATTTAATGTAGCAAATCTGTAGCACAAAATGTTAATTTGTTCTCATGCTTTCTGGGTACTGCTAATGTATACATACATACATATATAAAAAACATATATATATACTTGCAGTGTCGAAATGTGGGGTGACATTTGACTGAATGAATGTCCTCCCTCTTACATTTTGCGCATACCTCGGTTAAGATAGAAATGCACAAAATACCACACACCTGTGGCTTGAATTAATAATAGAAATAGTACACAGACATGACAAGAAAGAATTTTAAACTAATAAAAATAATTAATAACTTCAAAAACCCACAGTAAACATATTCTATTAATTAACAGAATATACCAAGAGTTCTTATATAACTACAAAGCTCTGGAGATATAATGTAATTTCATGCTAGCTCTTCTTGCACTGCTTATTGCTTTAAAGTAACTGTATCACTGAAAGTATTTAAGAGAGCAATTGCTCTTGGGGATGTAAAAATCCTTAGATGTTTGCATCTAAATAAACTGGCAGCCCCATTAAAACAAAGATAAAGGCACATTATCAAACAAGTGGTAATTAGAGTACTGATTCTTTCTGCATGAACAAAACCCCCAAAAAGTATTAATTAGTGATTAATATCACCTGAGATTAGGCTGAGCCGATATTAAATTTAAGTGCTCAAGTTCATGTTATATAGTATATATTTTGCCAGTTAAACAGCTTAGACTGGTGCAAGAATTTATGGACAGACACTATAATGATTTTGCACCACGGAAAGTAGGTTTATATATTTTAAACCACTGGGCTACATTTTATTACTTTTCTCAATAGAGAATTAGAATAAAAGAGTTTTAGGCTCCAGAGTGATGATTAGGCCTCATTTTGCTCTTGTTTAGGCCTAGGCACAGAAAACAATGCAAGTTCATGAGGACTCAGTCAGGCTCGGGAGCTTCGCAGTGTTTCCTCTCTGCACCGACACAGGCTGGTGGTGCACAGTACTCTGGCTGTGGGAGCCGTGTACGTCTCTCAAATGGCTGGAAGCTGTTCCTAAAATCATAGTCATCTTGTTTGTTTCCTGCTACTTGTTAAAATATTTTGCTTCAGATTTTCCAGCTTTTCTTGGCAAAAACACTAGATGTAGAAGTGCTCCCTTTTTGAAAAAAAAAAAAAAGAAAATTATTTTATTTGCATGAGTCACACCCTTCCTGTTCACCAAACTCATAAAACAATTGCTGAAGACCGGGGGTAGCACATGGGAATTATCTAAGTTGGCAGTGGCATCTCATGCTGACGGTCATGTTTTTGTGGTGCTGGTTATTCTTGTTAGCAGTAGATGAACTACGAACATTTTCCCAGTTTGAACATTCCAGTATTTTGATCAGGGAGACAAATCCCACAAAGCATCTGCAGTAATTCCTGCTGATCCGCAGTGCGTCTTCATCCAGCCTGGATGGTCTGGCTGGCCATCTCCCCTCACAGCTTCTGGGCATCTTTCTTTTGGCCTTGCCTGGAGCTGGGGGAAGGAGGAACATGAAAACAAACAACGAGGCTGGTGAGGGGTCTGGAGAACAAGTCTTATGAGGAGCGGCTGAGGGAACTGGGACTGTTTAGCCTGGAGAAAAGGAGGCTGAGGGGAGACCTCATCGCTCTCTACAACTACCTGAAAGGAGGTTGTAGCGAGGTGGGGGTCGGTCTTTTCTCCGAAGTAACAAGTGATAGGACGAGAGGAAATGGCCTCAAGTTGCAGCAGGGGAGGTTTAGATTGGATGTAAGGAAAAATTTCTTTACTGAAAGAGTGGTGAAACATTGGAACAGGCTGCCCAGGGAAGTGGTGGAGTCCCCATCCCTGGAGGTATTTAAAAGACGTGTAGATGAGGCGCTTAGGGACATGGTTTAGTGGGCATGGTGGTGTTGGGTTGACGGTTGGACTCGATGATCTTAGAGGTCTTTTCCAACCTCAATGATTCTATGATTCTATGATTCTAACAGCCAGGCCAGAAGCACCCAACTGGTGCACGCTGGCACCTCCGCTTGCTGGAGTCAGCTCTGGATTAAGGACTGCAGAGAAAGCAACTATTTGGCTCCATGTCTGGGTTTATTTCATTTACTTTTTTCTTCAACTCTGCCATTACCACGACAATGGCCCCTGGCTGCCTTATCTCCGGGCACTGATCCAGGGACTGTATTTGCTGTTTGAGGCACAAACTGCCTGTAAAGCTCAAGGGCATCAGCAACCTCAAGACCACGATGTCGTCCGACTGATGGAGGAAGATGGAAATCTACACCGTGCCTGTGTGGATTATTTTCTTGTGCTGAAACAATATTGCACAATAAATCTGAAGCTTGGTGCATTTAATTTTGTCTGAAAATCCTTGAAGTCCCTTCAGTCAAAGGAGCTCTGAGGCGGTTCAGCTGATATCCTCATCTCTCCTACTTAGGCAGCAGTTGCTGCTCATGGGCAGTACTGCAGTAACGCAATTGTAAAGGCTGTCCTGGCTCTGTGCTAAAATAGAAATGAGACCAACTGAATTGTAAAGTGGGCCCTATAGTCACTTTGTGACTAATAAAAAAGAGTCTTCGCATACAAGTCATCACTGCTCCTAATTTGTAGAGAAGACTCAACCATGTGAACATATTTCTGCCAGAAACTGCCGCTCAGGTGTTACAGAAAGGCTGCCCACCACAGCCAGCACATCGTGGAAAGGCTGTGTCACCTTGCGCAGTGATCTCCTCGAAGGAAAAGCACTGCTGGCTGTGCGCACACACCTCCCCCTCCTGTTGGCACTTCTGAGCTCCTAACATGGACACAGGATGCTTCAAGAGGGCATGGGGCCATGCAGGCAGATGGACAGGAGGATCAACACGCCAGAGAAAAGGGACGTGTTTCAGGGACTGAGTAACTGGGCCTGAATACTCATCCAGGGATATCAGTACAGCAGTTTGGGCTGGATGCCCGGACATGAGATCGAAGGGGTACCCTATTGCCTCACCACTGCAACACGGGGCGTGATGAATTAGGCACTTAGCATTTATATGGTGTTTATATGGTCAAAGCACTGTCCCGACATTACCTAATTAAACAGTACAAGACCCTTTCAGAGAGAAGTATGGCCTTCACTTCACTGATGGGAAAACAGATGGGAAAAATTGTGTGTTTTGGCCATCAGCAGCAGAATCAGAATTCTGCCAGGATCTCCCAGCTCCCTGCCCGGTGCTTACTTCTTTAAGCTCATCTACGCAAAAGGCAGCATGTGCTAGTCTGTAGTTGCCGAAGGGGAAATTTTGTTTCTAGGGACTTGTTTCTTTGCAAGTTGATTTCCATTGCCTGTAAGAAACATTTATTGACTTCAGTGGAAGACAAAAATTTTCCCTGAATTCTCTGACCATACCACCATCCGTTGCCTTCTGTGGTGCACAAGTTTGTGTTTGATCACCACATAACAGAGGCACTGATTTTCATCCATGCTCAGTTTACAGAAAAGGCTAAGATGCTTCTCCCTCTCTGCCACTGCAGTGCCGAACAACCCAGTAGACTGTTATATTATTTGGTTACAGTACCTACAGACAGACAAGAAAGCAGTTTTTAATGGAAACATTTCTCCTTTTGGGGGAATTTTGGAGCCAGAAGTGCTGTCTCCCTTTTGGGCCCTCTTTCATTGAGGCCGCTGGCCAAGCTGACAGGACCACGTCATGCTGCAAAAGCAGGAGCTGCAGGGAGTGAGGCTCTGCTGCCACAAAGTTGTTTGATTGACAATGTCACTGGACCTGGCATGTGCTAGGATAGAGCTACGTGGAGCCAGGCTGGGATGGAGAGTGCAGGGAGTCCCATGCTCAGTGTGTGACTGCCCAGGCTCCTCCGGCATCCTGTTCAACAATCATCCTCTCTGCTGGCCCCGGGGACACCTGAAGCCTTCACAGCATGGACATATCTATGTATTACTCCACCTCCTTGGGAATGTCTTGTAACCCAGCAGTCCTTAAGAAGAAAGCATTTGAGGGGAATTTCTGTCCCTCTGGTATTTCAGTCTATCAGCACAAGAAGGCAGTTGTGGGAGAGAAAGGACACAAACTTTTTAGAAACGACTCTTTCCACCCACAGACTCCTTCCTGTGGAGTAAATGGGCACAGACTGGTCCTTAATGTGAGAGATAATGATCAATATTTAGCTAGGAGGATTGATGAACATTATATTTATTATGTAAGTCTGTAAAGGCACTTCAGTCCCTGTATTTAACTTATCACTTTTAATACAGCAGGAATAAAAAAAGCCTCCTCACACTCTGTTCTTTTCTATAACAGGCAAACTATAATGTTCTTTGCTCTCATGCTGCTTCATTTTCAAACACAGCACATGTAAACAAATTTAGCAATAAATTATGCATAAGTGTAATAGCAACAAACATTTCAGGGAGCTAACTGGCAAGTTTATTCTGCGAATATGAATGATAAATAATTGCTTTATTTGCTTAAACTAGCTTGAATATATATTTAAAACACTTGGCATTCTATACCTTTTCAAGTCAATGACAAAATTCTCTGCACTATCAGCGGGGCTCAGATTTTATCCATGGATAGAATAAATTAGCCATCATTTTAATTTTTATCCCCTGAATGAATTAATAGTAATTGATCTTCCCCAATTTTTTTCACTGATTCACCTTCCTTGTGATATACATCTTACACTGATGAGAAATCGTTCAGGTTTTTCTGCTGTGAGGCCTAGTAGAAGACTGCTGCATCCAGAGTTTGATTTATAATTTCTCGACATTATGTAATGCAAGTCCCTGAACTATACAAATAATCTTTTTTTTTCTGAGAGACTCCTTAAGGTTTAATTACCCATGGTGCAACTGCTAGAACACTCCAATAAAAACAATCTTTATTTCCTATGAGAAACTATTTGTCCCTTCTTCTCTCATCTGCAACAGACATCTGAGGATGGACTGTAGAATCATCGCAAAGTGCTGCTGCAGAATGGGTCTGTAATAGGGATTTGTTTACCGTCTTCCATCCTGAGATTTGCACCTTGCTCAGCTGGAAGAGGCAGGCTGCTGTCCATGGCCCCACGTACATCCTGGGCTGGAGAACAAGCCAGAGGTCCATCTTTTGCTGCTAGTGTAGTCTATGAGCAACTTAACTCCCTGTTGCACTAAAGGTCAGCAGCCACATTATCAGAGCTGAGCAGACTCTCAGCCTGGGGCCCAGGTTTTATTCCACCTTTCCAACACACACAGGCTATGAGATGCCATCAAGAAAAGCATCATCCATTCAAAACCCTTTTCTTCCCCAAACAGAACTTTCCTTTCAATGAAGTGCTAATGCAGGTACACAGCAACTGACCCACTGTTACTGGTGAGTGACAGCAATACAAATCCCCTACTTATGAGTTGATTACCTAATCAGGCAGCTTAAAGGGCCCATCTCAGCTCACTGAATAACCATAATTTCTTGGAAGTGAGTGAATTGACATCAATACCTCTCCCAGAAAATGAAGGACTGAATGCACATCTGAGAAAAAGAAAAAGATGATTGTGTTTTTTCAGCACATGCTGCCGGGAAGGACTCTTTCTGTTCAAGTCCACAATCATTTTCTTAGTGGGTACTTGAAACAGTTAATAGTGAAATGTATAGGAGCTGCAGCTGCAGGCTCCCTTCGTGGTACGCTAAAAATAAGCAGGGCATGGTGACTCTTCCTTTACCACAGGAGGAAAAGTCCTACAGTTCAACATGAATGAAGAGCACAAAAATATGCTTGTCCATTTGAGGCATGGAGGTACTTTATGGATTAGTGTAAGGTTTGAAGAGAAATGGTCTCGGCAACAGACTGAACAAGTGTCAGATATGCATACAGGAGTGGCATTTTCTAAAAGCCATGTTACAGCAGATGAGACACCTTCCAAAAATTTTCATGAGGCAAATCTCATAAATCGTCAAACATGAAAGTTGCACTAATGTTGTCTGGTGAAACGAAAAGTTTCTGATCAAATGTATCTGCCTTCATACTGGTGAAACCTAGATAATGATCCAGCACAGCAGTTCTTCCACAAGTGATGTGGCAGTGTATGAATCTGTCTGGATGCAGGTTTCCCCTCTTTCCATTTTACGTCCTTCACAGCTGGGAAAAAATAGCACAATCTTTTTCTAGCACCTCTGAGCTTCTGGAGGCTTGGTTTTATCCCAACACTGACTGGAGCAGCCTTTCACAAGAGGAAAAAATGAACTTCCTGTGCTAGGGAAGTGATTGTCCCCGCATACTCAGAACTGGTGAGGCCACACCTCAAATACTATGTCCAGTTTTGGGCCCCTCACTACAAGAAGGACATTGAGGTGCTGGAGCGTGTCCAGAGAAGGGCAACGAAGCTGGTGAAGGGTCTGGAGAACAAGTCTTAGGAGGAGCGGCTGAGGGAACTGGGACTGTTTAGCCTGGAGAAAAGGAGGCTGAGGGGAGACCTCATCGCTCTCTACAACTACCTGAAAGGAGGTTGTAGCGAGGTGGGTGTCAGTCTCTTCTCCCAAGTAACTAGCGATAGGACAAAAGGAAACGGCCTCAAGTTGTGCCAGGGGAGGTTTAGATTGGATATTAGGAAAAATTTCTTCACCAAAAGGGTTGTCAAGCATTGGAACGGGCTGCCCAGGGAAGTGGTTGAGTCACCATCCCTGGAGGTATTTAAAAGAGGTGTTGACATGGTGCTTAGGGACATGGTTTAGTGCTGGACTTGGCAGCGCTAGGTTAACGGCTGGACTCAATGATCTTAGAGGTCTTTTCCAACCTAAACGATTCTATGAAGAATGGAGACTTGCTAGTGGGTGTTGTATCACAGTCTCAAGACCAAAGATAAGGGGGTGGATTAATAGCAAAATAACGCAGATTATCCAGGCCAAAGCAAACTGCAAAGTAACTGGCATATTTTTATGCAAAACATTTGATATCTCTAGATTTACATACTTGTTTTTGCTGCTTGCTTCTGGGAGTTGATGACTACACCCAACCTAAATAAAATATTTATTGTATTCTTGCTTTGCAAATGATTTGTCACTGACAAAAGTTATCAAAGCTTAGTAAAATTAAGTAGGAGTTTGTTATTGCAGCTATGTATCAAGAGAAGAGCTATATATTGATAACTCTCTCTAGAACTGTACCTACAATTTAGAATTGGAAAAAAGGAAGTTAAAGGTCATGGACAAAACGGGGTTTTTTACACCTTCAGGTTTTCAAATTACCAAGATCCCTCCTGTCTCTTAAAGACCCCTAAGCAGATAGACATTAAGATTAGAAAGGAATATCACCATTGTCTTTTTTTTGCCAGAGGCGCAATAGTGCCTGATGAGCTTTAATGCCTGTAATGCATTTGAACCACAGAATGTGCTTTAAAAAGATACTGGGTCCTGATTTGGAGACTCACAGGAGTGGAAACTGTCTTATATCTGCAGCAGCCCCATGATTATTGAAACTGAAGCTAGCACACAGAAAGAGTGCAAAATTCATAGATCATTTCCTTTTTATGATATCAGAAGTCAAAGGCATATCAAACATCTGAAATAATATGCAGTGATTTCAGAAAAACGGAAGAACAGAGTGGGTGTCTGCACACTCTTGTGCAGGATCTAATTCTGACAACTCATTATTAAGCTTTACCCAAAAGGCACCAGGTTGTAAGCTGACCAAGTGAAACAAAAGGTAGTTATCTGACTTGAAATGGCTTTGAAATTTGGGATAATATCAGATCCTTAATACAACACAGATTTTCTACAGATATCCAGGGCTGATTTTTTACATCTTTGCATGTACCATCATTGCCCTAAAAATTTATTTCTAGTTCATCAAAAAGGAATTTTGGCTTGTAGCTCAGCACACGTTTAAGGCAATATAAATGTTAAATTGGAATCAGACAGAACATCTATCCACACAATGCCACTACTTCCCTTAAGATTTTAACGGGCACAAGAGGTCACTCATTTACCTCCAGACCAGATTGCCATAGGAAATGGCACGGTTGCAGACACACTGCTTTTTTAGGGACTTGCTGGGGAAGAACACTTCACATGAAAGCATACCAATTTGTGTGTCTCTCATTGCGAGCTAGAGGAGAAAAAAATTTAACAAAGTGCTTCACAGCTCTTTTGAGAGAAGAGAGGGAAGGAAGAGAGTATTTGAATAAACAGAGAGCCCATAAATAAAAAACCCCCCTGTTAGACATGGGAGTCCCAGGTTCAAGTTCCTGAGCTTGATCAGCCAGAACCTCTCTCTACCACATTCAGCTTGGGGGAAGGAAGGGAAAAGGCTACAGCCTCCCACTTATTCTGGGATCAGTCCTCAAATTCTCAGTTCTCCTACTGAACCAAAGAAGCATTCCCAATGTGGAAATGCTTTTTAGATTGGTAGATTTCCATGAAAACAATGCTTTTGAACAGGTATTGTGCTGCAACAAAAGCATTTGCTAGAACATTTCCAGTGAATGCCACTGATTAGCTGGCAAAATACCAAGTTTGCTTTTTAGGAGAGGAACATACTGATTAACATGTAATTTTACAGTTAAAAAACCAGATTTCTTTCCCAGAAGAGTTGCATGCTGAATTTCAGTTCCTACCACGCTGAAGTTGTAAACTGTGTACTCAGGTGACAGCATTCTAGACGCTATCATACCATTTAACTCCTTTCTGAAGGATAAGAGTAAAGCTGAGGCTTTCAGATTACATTTCAATTACCTGTAACTGAGACAAGGGAGCTGTAGCAATGGTTGGTAAAGGAAGGAGATCATTTGCTTCAGGGATTGCTGGTAGCCACGATATCCAAGTGCCTTATTCTTCAGAAGAATGAGAAGAATTCCTCTTATTGCAGAACAGTTTCATACCCACTAACTTAATGATATTCTTTTGTTTTTCATCAACTCCAAGCTATGCAGTGACCATTAGCTCAGTCTAGGAACATAAGGGGGTGAATGTGAAGTTATTTACAGCAGCTTTTAAGATGAGAGATGTTCCACTCTGGCTGTGAGCACTTGAAAGTCCCACAGAGGCTCTTTAAAAGAGCCTTAACCATTCCTCTTATTTTTTAAATGAAAAGAGAAAACAATTCTTTGAGATGACTATAGGAAAAGTCAAGGCAGGCAGAGTTAATTCTGTGAAGGCCCAGGAAACAGTTTCCCCACATAAACTAAGAGAAAAATAGTTTTGTAGCCCAAACTATCTGTCAGAGAGCTCCACCTGTATCTAGGACACTTGTTTGTGGCTAAGGAATAATGCAGCCTAGCATTTTCTGCCATAACAAAAAAAAAAAGAAATCAGCATAGAGACAGCAAAACCATTTAGCTTTTAATCTAAACCTCAGAACTGCATGCTTGGCATAGGCCCTCCCTCCACTCAAAACCCTACTACTCCTTGCTCCTTTTCTCTTTTTGTAGACCCTGCTCTGAATCCTAGCCTAGAAATCCAGTACCGGTAAAAAGTGAAGGAGCCCTCACAAGTTTCCCCAAGCTGCTTCTGCCCCTCCTGCCCTCCCACAGTGCTAATCTTCCAGCCCACCTAACAACCCCTCAGGCTCTGTACTTAACCCTGCACTCACTGCTCCAGCTGCAGTCTTTTATGGCAGTGGCTTTCTGCCAGCAGCTGGTTTCACACCTGAGGGCAGTAATGAACTCTTTCTGGCTACAGGTGAGCTGATACAATCCCACATCACTCTGCTGAAGCGGGAAGATATTATCTTATTTTATAGGTGAAGAACAGCTTCAGGCGCTTAAACCCAGATGCCCCAAAGTATGCAGGCATTTTGTATGTAGCACAGTGAGGCGCTTTGCGCTTTTAAGGATCCAAGCTTAGTCATTTGTGACAGATTGTAAGCCGTTAAGTGGCAGAAGAGAAGATGTGTCTCTTCTCCCTGCCCAGGAGGCTTTTTTAAATCACTTGAGTCCTTCCTTCCAGGCTTGTGTTCTTAGGTTGACTATAAGATTGAGGAATACAGAAAAGGCGGACACATTAATTGAATTTGCAAGAATAGCATTTCCTCCTATAAATGAGGAGAAATGGGTTTTAAATAAGAGCGGCCTTGCAAGTTAGGAGCCTTAGGAACTTAGCTGTTTCTGGAGGAACCAGGGTTATGCAAGGTCAGAATGAATCTGAGAGTCCCAATCCAAAACATTCTTTTCCAATTTAAACAGTGCTGCAAGAGAAACACCTTACAGAGAGGCGAGGGAGGCAGGAAACTATGCACTTCACCCATGGAGAGAAACTAAACAACCATCTGAAGGTCACTGCTTATTAGACCAATTGACCGAACATTAAATCAGCAGGGTGTTAATATCCAAGGATTTTGGCTCCAGTCCTACAAAGTCCTTATGCCAACTCCAGCTAGGTTTTCTGTGCCTGGAACTTGCTTCTTCCTCCCTGTTATTTCTTTGCAAGGGAGCTACAAGTGTGAAGGACTTTGCTGAGATCACACTTTCTTTCTGGAATCTGTTTTTTTATATAAGTTCATATCGAAGACACTTCCAGGGTGCTTCCTTCAAAAAGATTGTCAGCTCCTCTGTGGGTGATACCTACTCCCATCTTGGAGATCAGCTCTATGAACAGGCTATCAGACAAAATGCCTTCAGTCTGAAGTCACTTCTCCCCAGATTCCACTCCTCAATTAAAAAAACCCCAAACAACCACAAACCAAACAATTTGATGTATCAACTGGAAATAATACACACTGCCTGATTCAGGGCTGTCTCTCCCTCTAGGTGGGAGAGCAAAAAGGTCCATCGTGTGCTTTTGTGTACTGTTCACCAGATGGGGCTCTGGAAAGGGGAGCTCCAATCATTCAGCCCTGACGCTTATTGCTCTGAGTCCAAAGAGCTGAGACAGACAGAAATGCCAATGCTTGTATAAGGTGACGTGAGAGAAGCATGACCAGACCTGCGATACCTGGCTGTCAATTTGGTGTGTCTGGAGGCAATTGCTGCATTTATCCAGTGCCAGTTAGAGAATAGGAGAAGTAATGGTCTTAAACTTGCTAGCTTATTTTCTTGTTCCTGGCTGGTTTTTTTCCCCTTTCCCTAGCCACTAATGTGTTATAGTTTGTCAGCAACCTGTGCACGTGGACAGACATGGCACAAAGCCAGGGGGCTACAGTCTGGAGGACTGTATGAACAGTCATCAAAGTCCAGAAGGCGAGATGAGACCTATGCTGGACTCCTTCAACAGGACAATACCATTAAGCACAATTCTAATTTCTGTTGCATTTTTATAACCTCAGCTGCCAAAAATGCTTGTCTTTCTCCTTCTTCATCTCCTCTATTGCAAAAGCTACCTGGACAAGCTTACCCCAACAGTTGCCCTTCCGAGGAGTTTTCCGATCCTGCAGGAGTCACTCAAAAGAAGACTGGCCTTCATCCTCATCCATCTTGGCTCTCTTCTGTAGTGGTCAGAAATTGTAGCTGTTATCATAGCTCTGTTACTATTAGTACGTTCCTTGTGGTGTCAGCTGAAAGATCCCACCACTCCCTCACAGATCTGCTGCCCCAGACTCTGATCACCGAATGACAGCCGCTGTCCAAAAGCACTTATGATCTACAAAGATGAGACATGCTAGGGGTAGAAGATAAACTCTAGTTTGACAGAGGAACCATACAGTAAAGTCAGCATTTAAAGATGTTCAGTGCTTTACCAAATCACCCAAAGAGTTTAGGTCCCAGGAAGCAAAACAGAGCAGGTAGATTCGTCAAAGGCTCCTCTGATGATGGATATAAATGTATGTGCCTTAGGTGGAGGCCATGAAATCACACCTGACTGTCTTAGAAGCTAAACGAAAGTTGTCTAAGGACTAGACAGAGAACTATCAACAGAAATCAATCATGTTTCCCAAGTCTTCGCCTGGTGCCTACTTTGTTTTGATGGTAGATAATAACAGCAACAACAAATTTGGAAATGGAAAGAAATTATTTTCAGTTCTTCATATCTGATGGTTTTCATTTTGGTATTTTCAGTAAAGGAAAGAGAAAGTAGCAATCTGATCTCATGAGAAGTACAGTATTTGCCATGAGAAATTTTGTAAAGTTTCTTGCATGTCATCCTAGTATTTAATAACACTTTGGCACTCAGGCTTTCACTTTGGCTCAACTTCAGACTTGAGCTGTAGTTCAGGCATAATACAGTTTCCAACTGTGATCATTTCAACTCCTGTAAAAAAAAATT
>NW_008794888.1:7761791-7792178 GCF_000699145.1 Aptenodytes forsteri | reverse complement strand
TATAAAAGGTTATTTTTAGGCATCCACTTGCCTCTGAAATTGCTGTTGGTGTCAACTATTCCAGGACATGACTGGCCAGGTGTCTGCAAATATTTTACTGCCTGTCAGGCTAGCTTAGTTTCACCATCTCAGAAGAATGGCTTGAATTCTAACAAAGAGTAATAAGGACACAACGAAAATGCTTGTAGACTAGAGGATAAGGCTTCTACAGGTAAACAAGTTAGCTTTTGTCTTTGGTAGACCTAATTAACTGGAGTAAAAAAATCAGAACAAATAAGTAAATAAATAAACTAACCCTGCAAAACCCAGCAGCAGATTGCTACATTAGCATGAATATTTCATGTCTGATCTGAGGATGCCCACACAGAATGTTATTTTGTTCTAGGGTTTGTTGGTTGTCTTAAGTAGAAAGAAAAAAACACCCAGAAATTCTGCAAGGTCTTAGCTACATGTCTCTGCTCCTGGTATTTCATGCAGGGACTGGTACCTCTTGCACATTTAGACCAGCTGTGTGCAATGTGGAGTGGAAAAAACTACTGGAGAAAAAAAAAGCCATTTCCATTTGGACAAAAAGGCTAAAAAAAGATCAAGCAAAGCTCAGCCCTGTCAAGAGTTATCAACAATAAGGTGACCTGACAGCATTTGGCTTAAACCTGTCCATTTTGGGCAAGGATAGTCTGTTGTTTCAACAGTTCTGAAAGGGATAAAATGGCACGCATGATCCTCAAAGGGCTGCACTACAGCTGATGTACCCATCATATGTCAACGTACATTAGGTTTCCTTTTCTGCTGAGAAACCGCTGCGGCTCAGTGTACTGATGTTTACGACATTAATAGTGCTTCTGGGGGACCTGGAAGGCTGAAGTGCTTTGTTGCGTGTGATGATTTGGGGGATGGAGTGGAGGTTAATGATCAGAGGGTTTTGGATCAGATGGTTTGGTGGTGGCACCTTGGTTGTCAGGCTCCTTTCACCCTCCCAACCCTTGCTGTTCAATTAGAGCCAAGTGGAGTTAATTCACCTTTGGCTATGCTGTTGTTACTGGACCACAGTATCATGCAAAAGCGACACTGGTAGGGAAATTAAAGTGCAGATGCAGGTGAAAGGCTGTGATCATTGTCACTGTGGCATTTGCTTTCCAACTTCCTCTTAGATTGAATGGCAGCCTCAACAGCCATGAGCTAAGCATGTATCACCCTCATGAAGCCACAGCCTTCCCAGCCAGGAAATTGGTCTTGCCCTCTAATAGGCACATTTGCCTGTTGGAACAAGAACAATAATAGATGTTTTAGAAGACTTGCTTCCTTGTTGTTTCTTTTTTTTTTTTTTTCTTCCTGAAAATCTAGCCTGCTCTTCTCTTTCATGCAGCCTCCAGGAGCACATATGACCTCCTCTTATCCACCCACTGACTGCAATGATCTTCAATAGGAATGCTGTTATTAAAGAGGATTGCAGAAGTCCTTTGAGGCTCCAGTGGGATGAAGCTTTAGTATTTTGTTAGGTTTACTACAAACATGCAAAGGCCACATTTTTCAAGAGGAGCTAATGATTCCATGTTCACTTTTAACACTCTTTAACACCAATATAAAGCACCTGCGGGTCACGGAGGGTTTGGTCATCACTTTTTCATCATCAAGCTGTTTTTTCCAAGCACCTCAAATACAAAAGAATGACTGACAAAATGTCACACACACTCTCACATTAATAAATGACAGAGCCAACACTCATAAAGAAAAAAAAATATATATCCTTTGCATTTTGGAGGCAGAAATCCTGCCAGTTGTAGTTGAGGACTTGTATGCTTAGGATTTGAAAAGTAAAATGATGAACATGAATTACATAGACCTTATGCTCGGCACACTCTACACATGCAATCAGACTTGACTTTGCAATGCTCCCAAGCCTGAAGGCAGAGGGGAGGTTTTTAGGAACGCAGGTAAAAGGCAGGTATGCAACTCCCCTTCTTTTTCAGTGATATTTTGGCACCTAGCTATGCTTTCTGTTTTGGAAGATGTCCTATCAATTAACTTAATTTTGTTAGAGAGAGAATCTTTGGTGTTTAAGATCTGTTATTAACTTGATCACAGCTTCTTGCAAACAACCAGGGTACGGTAGAACAAAGAAAAGAAGATTTAAAACAGGAGTAAGGAACAAAATGAGCACGAATAGATAACTATCAGTCAGGCATTTTATATGGAGGAAAGGAGAACACACACACAGAGGTTCTTTGACAAAACATTCACAAAACAAAATAATGATATAAAATTGTAATAAATTACAGCAACAAAAAGATATACCAGGAGAGAAAGGTATAAGGCTCAACAAATCTGATGACTGCCCTGAAGAATAATGGAGACAAATCTCATTACAAATTTCATGTAATGTTGTTATCTGCTATATCACATACAGTGCGATCAGGAACACAGAATAACTTTCACCAGCTGTACTTGTATATTGTTATGTTTGACAAAGTATAGTATTAGGCAGCTACAGCCTGAGCTGGTGAAATAACTTGGTGGCTATGTTCACTTGCTTTGGCTGTATTAATTTAAAAAGTTAATAGCAAAGTAAAAAATCATAAAATTGTAGAATGATTTAGTTTGGAAAGGACTTCTTGTAGGTCAGCTAGTTCCAACCCCCACTTCCCCAGTGCAAAGCAGAACTAACTTCAAATGAAAGGGTGAAAAAAAAGAAGATAATTCTGTTTTATTCTAGAGGATGGCTAGACATGTTTTTCCTGTGAATTTTTCTTTGACCTCTATTTGTAGCTCATTTTCTACCATTTTCTGAGGTCTCCGTGCTGCAAGCCCTTGTACTTCAGATGCAAATCAGGTAGACTGTACCTGAGTGTTAATATTTAACACAGACTTATGGGAAAGGCAGTGACTAAAAGTGACAGCTGCATTTTACCAGAGTGAAGGCTGTGAAATGGCACCAAGGACTGTTTTTTCCCTCTCTTAGTCTTAATTGGCAATTCGCTCAGCAAGTTTTTTGTGTAACGTCTCTAAAATAGAAGGCTAGACCTTGAAGCAAGAAGCAAACTGGAATTGTATTTAAAGTGGCAGGAGAAGGGCATTTTATGAGGAGCACAGGGAATTTTATTGTGACAGGAAGTATTTTGTGTGTCTTGTCTGATTGTGGCTTTGATTGACAGGCAGCTAGAGGTCATTTGATGGCAAAGTTTATGTCACAAGCTCTCCAGACTGCTTGATTCTGCTCAGCTGATATAGAGAGCCTGGTCCTTGGAGATGCTTCAAGCTTAGGGTACTCCTGAGACCCAGCTTCGCACATTCATAGTGCCTTGGTAGAAGCCGTGAAGTCAGGTTGTTGTAATTTGTACATGTCCTTGTTGAAACCCAGGGCCCTTTCAGGACGGATTCCTGGATCTCCTCTCTTCCAGCCTTGTCTGGGTATTGCAAGAGCAGATGTAGGCAGATGGCTGAGTCAGCACACATCTGTACTGCAGATATGTGCACGTCAAGAAATACCTGAGGTTCGCCCATTTCTTTCCTCAGGTGTGTTGCCTGGCTGGCCTTAAATCTCTCCCTGAGAGTGTTCCTGCAAACCAGTCTGGCTAGCTGGTGACTTTGACACTGCAGTGGCCTTTTAGGCATTGAGCAGATGCAGAGTGTCTAGCTAACTCTGTCACTACTTCATTTTCACTTGATCCTTTTAAGCTTTATACCTATTTTACAGATAGAGTTTTCCACGCAGAGAAGTGAGGTAAAGCATAGGTTAAGTGACTGACTCAAAGTCACACACAGAAAGTGTAACTGAGCAAAATATTGAATTTTCATCTCTAGATTTCTATTCCAGCACTTTACAATCAGATCATCTTTTAAATTCAGTTTCAAATGGGAAGAGAAAAGGGCTGAGGGGTTTCAAATATTTTCTTATTATCAATCATTCACATATTTCCAAGCCTGAGAAAATAACATGTGGAAGACAATTCAGATTGACAGGCATATTTTCAGAAATGGATACATGATGTCTAAACTCTGACTTGCATGACAAATACACCCTTGCTACAAAAATCTGATACAGACTTTTACCCTCCAGAGTCAGGTTTTGATCTCAGGCCATTCCCAAGGAGGTGTGGCATTGTCTCACTGTTTGTCAGCTTCAGGTTTGCTGCACATCTACATTTTTCCAGGCTGAGAAAAGCAAACCATTGGTAAATGTATAAGTCCAAAAATTAACAGGTAGAGAAATGAAGCACAGCTTATAGTAATTGATGTTGACCATTAATTCTGAGGTATGCTTGATTTGCTACAAAGATGATGAGCTTATTCTTATGAGTGATTTGGAGGAAGGATTTGAAAGCTAGATTTTCACTGCAGAAGATAGTAAATGAGAACAAAGTATGAATAATAAGGAGCAGAGCAAACACATTCAGAAGGATTTGGATAATTCTTTAGGCTAGGCCTGGGAATAACAAATATATTTCAATGAAGACAATTATAATGGAATCCAGAAACTTCAGAGATGACCCAAGAGCTATCTTACAAAGTTGGCGAAAAAAAAAAATCTCTATTCAACCCTCACTGCAAATTATCCCTGTATTTGTTATTTCATCCATGAATCAAATGGATAACGTTACAGAGCTCCTTTCCTTGCAGCTTTTACACGATGGTCAGACTTTTCAGAAGTATGCAGCACCACAAGCAAGGTTAAGTTTTCTATGCAGCACCACAAGCAAGGTTATGTTTTCGGAGATGGTCTGCTCTCATTCAGCTGTGTGAAAAGCAAACATTGGGCTATACTCAACATCAGCTCAGAGAAGGCATTGAGTTTCTTTGCATGTGTAACTTGCTGCAGTCCTCTGCTGAACCAGGGCCAAATGTATTAATACATCTTGCCTAGGGGTATACTGGCGGAGGCAGCTTGCTTTGAGTTCCAGGGCATTTTTAGCCATAAAACCAAAGTCTTCTCTCCTTGTAGGGAGAGATAAGTGATAATTTCCTTTCTTAAAAACAGATCCCTTCTTTTCAGACTATGGGAATGTTCTCACAGAAGTCTTCTCCTGGGAGAAAAGTCTTATCATACTTTAAGAAAGTATCTTGCATCCAGTGAGAATTACCCCTGTAATAACAATAAGTCAACAAAACTAGATTCAAGCCAATAGTTCCAGCAAACATCTGTGCCAAAGCCAGTGTTCAAAGAGGCAGGCGAACACCCACTGAATACAGCAGGGCTGAATTTCATCAGGATGAGAGCAGTAGCAAATTACAGCCTTCTGTGAAAAAAGAGAGAGAGACAAACTGAAGAACTGGTATGAAAATGATGAAGATGGTGCTGTTTTGCAACAAAAATATTTGTCATAATAGTACATAATTTTGACTTGGAGTCCAAACACTGCTCTTTTTAATTGGCATAAATCAAATGCATTTTCTGTGCAATTGGCTGCCACCTGGCATGATTCCATCCTCCTTTCTTATTTACAGATTCTTCTTGAACAGGGAGCTGCTTTTGACAGACTATAAAGGACAAACTGTTCCTTGGGTCACCCCTGTTGACATACAGCCCTTCTGAAATAGCTGAAACATGCCACTGTATAATAAACAAAGCTGTATTTTCTAGAAGAACGCTGCATTGTACTGTCAGCTGGCATTTTACAATCTACTTCTGGACAGAGAACCAGGTTTTGACTGGGCTTCCTCCTGATTTATGCGCTTCTGACCATTTAACTTTCAAAGTTCCTTCTTTGTGAATCTTCCTCCTCACATTATGGCTTCCATAACTGGTAGATTCATTGGTTTCACCAAAACCTCACGATGTACAACAGTAATCAGCCTGGCCTCCAGCTGGCTTTAGATGTAGCAGAAACACTACAACCAGAATGAATTGTCTGGTTTTGAGAAGTGCCCAGACATTTGGTGAAGGCTAAGTGTTACTGCTATCCTGACAACTTTCTGCATGCACGTCTTCCACAAGATCTCTCTCATTTACCATTTGCAACTTGATACATCTCTTTCAGCGTGAACTTTAATTATCCACTTAGCATTTTCTGCTTGCTTTATTTTTTTTTCTGGATGTTCTCACCAAGCTGTTACAACAAGTGAAATAAATGATCACCCTCTATTCATTTATTCTTTTTAAAAAAATCCATTTTTAGCTAGCCTGTTCTCAGTCTATTGGCACTGCTGGTGTGGATTTTCTGGAAGGCTGCAGCTGTGTTTCAGGAGCCGAACAGCAGATATTATGTTATCTTCTTCCAGGGTGATTCATGAGGAAGGGCTGCTGTAAGACTGCTACAATTAGGTTGGGGCATCGTAGACATAGCACTGGAAAAAGAATCATTCTTTATCTATGGCATGATAAATAAATGAAAACTGAATCTTGCTTTAAAAGGAATCTAAATGTAAAATCCGTCCCCCCATTCTTTTGTGGGTACCCTGCCAATATGAATATGAAAAAAATGTTTGGCTTCAGGGATCAGTTTGCCTTTTGAAATTAAGAAGCACTTTTTTTCCCCCTTTCTTTCTTTCTTTTAAACAAAACCTGACCGCATGTGATAAGGCAACATCAAACACTAAAGCAAACCTCTGACCTGTACTATGGTTTTTGCTCACAAGCAATTCACGGTGACCAGAGCAAAATCTTCTTTTTCTGTATATACGTCAGCAAATTATTTGACAGACGGGTTATCCTGAAGAAAAAAAAAAAAGTAAAGGACTTAAAGCAAAGGAATTCATGTGCACAAAGAGGTCAACGTGCACCGGGGACCTACAGCGCTATCATAGCTGAATGGTATCACATACTATTATTGTGAATTGTTGGTGAGAAAGTTGTTGGTAGAGGTCAGAACTTTACCAATGTAGTGCTGAAGCACAGAGTTAAATGAAGAGGGATATAGAAACTGGTGTCTAATTTCATTTTAGGCACTCTAAGGTATTCTTACCTGGCCTCCAGCAGCCACACCATAGTAACATGGCTCTCTTAAGTCCTGCATCATTTGTGACAGTCCTATGTAGATGTGCCACATGCACTAGGGCATCTTAAATGGCACTAGATGCCTGTTTTAGGCACCTGAATTCCTCTTTTGGTGTTTTACCCAAGGTCACAGGGGAAAACTCTGATAGAGACTTGAAATTGCATCTTTCAAATTCGTCTGAATAACCAGTGAATAATATTTCTGAACAGGCAAACTTTGTACTGAAACATGCTATTTATGAGTACCTGATTTGTCAGCTGATAATGTTCTTTAACTGGATTTTGTTACTCATCACACATATATATATAAGTGTGTATATATATATACACACACACATGTAAGTATATGTATATATATGCATACATATTTTTAAAGCAAGCTGAATAAAGACAGCAAGCTGCCATCAGTCAGTCAAGAAACTTTCCATCCACCACACAGATCTCTGCTGTCACTTATACAAATTGAGTGACTGACAACAGAAGTAGGTTGTTAACTTCTCCCATCAGCTAGCACTACAGAGGGAAAGGACCCTTTGTTTTGGTGCCTTGCAGATAAACTATTGATAGCTTTTGGCAGCTGAGATGGTGTTGAAGGTCTCCTTAGAAGCATGTTTTATGATTTTTTTTCTGTTGTGATTAAGAAATGGCTTTTTCAAAGGAAACTTGTGCATGTGGTTGCCCATTCTTTCACTATTTCTGCAGTCAGAAAGTCTGTTTCCCTCTTTCACAAAGATATTTTCCTTTCTACTTGTGCTCAGAAGTGTTTGGTTCTTTCTCTGTAGGGAGATCTAGCTTATGCCCTACTGCCTGCCACTTTTCTGAGCCTGATGCCTAGAATTTTACTTCCTTTCTTGCCTCTCCCTGAACCTGAATGCCAAATACTTACATGTTTTCCACAAGGGGAATGGAGAAAACGAGACCTCCCAGAAACCATGACTCAAGCAATATCTGACTCCAGCCCCATTCCCATCTAATGGTGAAACAATCTCTATTCTAAGCTTAATTGTAATTTTTTTTGGTGAGTGTCTGACTGAGAGGCAAATGCATTCATTATAAAAACAATTGTCACCAGTGTAATCAACAGTTCAGATACCGGTTGTTCTGCTTCATCCTTCTGCCACATTCTTGATGATTCTGCAAAGATCCTGGAGTGCCCAGGGCTCTGTTTCAGCCTGCCCAGTAGCAGGGCATGCAAGCTCTTTTATTCCCTTTGTGCTACCTCCTTTTTATAAATGAACATGTTTGCACGACAGATAGAAAAAAAATCACAGAAATATGGTCCAATTGTGAAGGGATAAACTACAGCTCTAAGACCAAGTGCTCTTGGGTATAGGATCCATCAGGTTCTGCCATCATCTACCACAAGAACCAAAGGCTGCCAGACACTTATTAATTCTGCGGTCTTGTCAATTCCAGTTAAAACTTGCCCCGTTCGTAGTTCTGGAGGATGAAGCCATTCTTCCTGCTTATTGGTCTTCCTTCCTCCATTGGTCTGAGTCTACTGATGCCAGGCTTTGTTTCTACAGCTTGTTCCAGGTTTAGGTACTTGACTACATTTATGATGCTTTTGCATAGTCTAAATTCCCTAAAAGAAAAATATTCAAGTAAATTGTCATCCGTTCATAGAATTTAAACAAAAAAGAGAAAATGTGGTCATTTGGGTGGATCTATCACAGATTGTTAGCCTAGATTTGGGGGCATCTGTATTGAGCTCAATAACATGTGATTGAAACATGATTAGTAAATACCAAAGGTAAAACAAACAAACAAACCAGCAAGGCACACAGGCCTGATGTGGAGATATTAGGAGGTAAATGTCTTGGTCCTTATGAAAGTTATTTGGTCTTACTATTAAAAAATGCACCTCTCTTCCATGTGAATTTCTCTCTTTTCTGCTTCCAGCTATGAGTTTCTCTTACGTTTTCCTCTGTTAACATAAAAGCCTTTTAGGTATTCAGTATTTTCTGACAGTGAAAGCACAGTTTTATCAAGTTACCATCTTTCCTTTGCTTAAATAACTAGATTGAAGTTTTAAACTTTTTTTTTACTGTGAAGGTTTTTCCATCCCTCAACTAATTTTTGTGGTTATTTTTTCCCTGTTTGAAAGAGAGGAAGATTTTTTAATGCCATCATGAAATAGTTGATATTTTTCAAAATGTCACAAACTATTTTGAGTATATACTGCATTTTCAGAAAAAAAAAGAAAGAGAGGCTAAGATTACAATGAAAATAATGTACATTCTTTTCCAAAAATCTGCCAGCATGAGTCCATTATAGTAAATAAGTTGAAAATATGCTTAAGTGAGGACTTCTCTTTGCAGTCAGAATATGATCCTGATATTTCAAAATGGCTGTAAAGGAGCCAAAACCAATTCACAAGTCTGGTTATGGAAAATGAGATAATGGTAACCACAAGTTTTTAAATTGCAAAGGATATTTCTGAACAAATTTCTGGAGAGTAGTAAATGATGATGGTAAATGACATGGACTTCTCCAACAAAGAGGAAGTGATTTTATGCCTGCAATATTCAGAAGATGATATGAACATTTATGAAGTGTTCATCAGGTTGTACAATGTAGAGTTTATATTAGTAGAGGTTATCATAGCAGTAAGGATAGACTATTGCTTCTAAAGTTGAAGATGGACAACTGCACATGGGGAATGTTATGAAAGACCTGCTAATATGACAGGTTTAATATCAGGTAAAGCAACTATGAGACCTAGTCTCTGAAAATATGTATACATGTATTGTCATGGCTATGCTTTGAATTTGGCATAGATGTTATGAAAAATAATATCATTTGAACAAATATTCTTAAGTCTGTTTGCAAAAATAAATGCACTTAGAAATCTCAGAATACCCAGAAGAGTCACTGTCTTTCAGGTCAAAAGATGCAGCGCAGGGTATCACCAGCCCTCTGTATCCCCTGCCCTTTGCAGTGGATGCCATACTGATGCAATGGCCTCAGTTGCTGAGAATTACCTTGTGCAGCCCAAAGCCTGTCCAGGAGACTCAGTAAGCAATCCTGAACTGGGAGCTTGAACTGGATAACAGCACCAGTGGGAACACTGAACTTTGCTGCTGAAATAGGCCAAAAAGTCCTGGGTGTCAATCAGCCTATGGCTTTGAAAGAATTTGAGCAACAAAAGGACCCTCTCTTAAAAAAAAAAAAAAAGGGCAATTAGTACAATTTGATGTCTCTGATCCAATTAAAATCCATGAAATATACTGGGAGAAAGGCCACCTGGAAAGCTTGAAGTTGAACTTCTCAGGAAAATGCAAATAGGAACGGTGAACCTGAACTACCCAAATACAGCACAGACTATTTATAAATCCATTTATTCCGAAGCAGTTATTTTATAGTGCCAGTACTCCTTTGAGATTAGAGCAGAAATGGCTCCAAATTATATCTCTAGAAGATATTGCTGCAACTGTAACACAAAGCTGAGGTGAGAATTTTGTTTCAGGTGCCAACTTCAATCATGATTAACTGCTAAGCTTCATCTATTGCAAATGTACTATGAGGTCATTAAAGTCAGTTCAGAAATGTCTCCATCCACTCAACCATGCCAAATGCCAGCTGTTTATGAGATAGGAGAAGTGGATCAAAATGATTTTGGTAGTGTGTTCAACCTGTGATAGCAGTGCAGTTTCAGAGCTCTTTATCATATTAAAGCCTGGCTTGGATTGACAGTGTAGAAAATCACCCATGACTTTGAGAAGTTGCAGAATAATGTTTCACTTGAACAAACATCAGGTATTTATCTGGTCACACATACACACTACTTAAGTGTTTGGAGAGGATTTAACCCTTCACAAGCCACTAGCTACCTATGCCATATTAAAATCCAAATCTTATCCAGGTCCAGGAAAAATGGAAGATAATTCAGTGTGGAGACGGATAAATCAGCCTGTCCAGGCTCTCCACTTGAAAGAGAGGATGAAACCCACCTGACAAAGAGAAGGCAAAAGCAGTTTTTTCTTCCAGTGTAGCACTGTATATTGAAAAGCAGTAAGGTATATTGGTCATTTGATGACAGCTTGAGAGTACTATCCTGTTGTTCAGCTTCCTGCCACCTCTCCTGCTCTATCTATTCAGGTGGAAATACCAAAAAGAGGGTAACAAAATTAAAACACAGTAAAACACCTGCTCACTTTCAAAGACAGCCTTAGTAGATATCCCTGGCTTATAAAACTGAATGTTCTCACAGATTTCCCCCCAGTATACTGTACCTGGCAGGGATCGTTTTCCTGAACTGTCATCTTTAAAGTTTTGCAAGCCACTAAGGGTTTGTCAGGTTAGACGCTAATAGACAAGAAGGCTGTTGCACACTGTTACATCCACGTTCTCTATTTTCCTCCAGTAAAATGATGTGTTTGTGATGAAAATGACAGCCCCTCAATTTTCTGTTCAACACAATGATATGTTGCAAAGAATCCCCCAAAATAACACATGCTGAAGTACCCAAAGTAGTCAGAAAAGGTGAAACTTGTTTTTCTTTTTATTACTACAGGAAATAGGCCTTACTATTTTGCTCTATTTAATAGTATCTTTCCAACTGACAAAGCCCCTCAGCACTACAGAAGAGAAGGTTATAATATTATCTTAGAGAACCAGATGGGATACATTCAAAAGATATTTTTGATGAATATATTTATCAGGATCTTTCATTACATAAAACAGCTCTCTGCTTGTCTTTTGGCTCCTTTAACCTGTGCAGGCACAATACATTCAAAGGGTAAAGCAATAGCACATGTTCTTTTCATTCCCGTGACATGGATGTTTGTACCATAGATCAGCTGTTTGGAGGAGAATAAAGAAAAAAATGCCAGTACCTCACTTGCTTCTGCAGTAGAATACGTCATGCCATATCTCAGCTGCACAATAAAGAAGACAAATTTAGTCATTCTCAAGTAACTCAAGTACACTATGATGCATTTGTTTTTGGCAATGGAAAAAAGTGAGAACTTAACTACTTCTCTGACCATTTTGCTCCAAAGTATGAGTCTACAAAAACAAGCTGATTCTGCCAACACTTTCCTCTAATGTAGGCACAGAAAATAGCTTGCTAGACCTTCCACTTTTTTGCTTGTTAGGAAGAGTTTATTGCAGGGCTTTTGACAATTAGTGATAAGGATTTGGAGGGTTATATCCACAGCTGGTGCAAATTAGCCCGACTCTCCCAAAGTCAATGAATGCTGAAATGTACGTGGTGAGGCTCTCAGCATAGGTTCCATTTTCCATCCCCTTCTGAGTCAGATTTTACTTGCAAAAAGCTGTAACTAATTTCTTTGGGAAAAATATTAGATTTTGTTTCTCCACCTGTAAAATCTACATAAACTTGTTTACCTGCATCTCAGGGGCATTGTAAGGTTGAATTAGTTAAGTAATGTACACTTTGAGTTCCTTGAATGAAAAATGCTGTAGGAATGCAAAACAGTGAGGATCCAGGGTGGTAAGATCTCTTAAATTCTGCTCACTCTGTTGCAGTAATTCTGGGTAAGCTAGACCAGAGAACAATATACTGGCAATAGCTCCTCATAATCCTGTGTGAACTATTATTGGTCAGGGTATAATACATGACATCCTGCACTTCACAGAGGCACTGGGTCGAGTACTATCATATTTATAGATATTGCTGTATCTATAGAGATATGTAGTTAGGTTTAGAAGTCCTTGATTAGTTCCCCAGTGTCAGCCCTGGCTGCAGCCCTGAAATAAACAAGCTGCTCCAGGTAATATTATAGCACAGTAATGAGGTTTAGATGATAGCTATAGAAGCTATGTTTGCCTTTGTTTCATTCTTCTGATTAACACATATAGATTACTATAGCTGAGATGATTTGGGCCCTTATTGTGCACTTACACTTTCTGAAATTCTTTTACTGTGGGATGAGAGACTTGTCTGCAAGAATCTAGGCTGAAGATAACTATCACTCTTACTGACTTTTTTTTTTTCCTTCCCAAAAATAAGATGAACTAGAATGTACCTTTAAAGCTCCAGGTCAGCTAATATTACTGCAAGAACATGAGAAGAAGCAACATGGTTGGCTTGGGTAATTGCAACCTTTGATGTAGATCTTGTCTCTGTTGGAGCAGACCATCATCTGGCATAAATTGACTAGACTGGTCCACCTGATGCCAGTTTGCTTTTATGCACTGTAATGCAAGTTTCTTTCCCTCTTGTGTTACCCTCTTCTACCAGTGTATCACTTCCATTTGTGGTCTGGCATTGTGGTTTTTCTCCCACCACGAGATTTGTCACAGCTGGAGACTTGACTCATTACCTGTGCTCAGGGAGTAGGGTTGGGTTGTATGGGTGGAGAGAGCAGTCATGATATATAAATACTTATAAATACTATACTATATAAATAGGTGGGATGGGTGAAAAATGATACCCCAACACAGAATATGAGAGTCTACTGCATAACGTAAATCATATGGCCTGCTAAGACTCATGCACGATACTTCCAGTGGTTTGGAAGACATTCGTTATTAGGCTAGGGCTCGGAGAGGAATGGAGGTAAAAGCATGGCCTTGTACTAATTGTGTTTTCTTTTTGTTTCAGGCTGTTTCAGAAGCAGGCCTCCCCTAAATGGGCAGTCATTGCACATTTGGGCAGTGAGAAATAGGAGCAGATGAGTGATAGACACAGAGCTTTGAGCAGAAGTACCAGATTCAATTGCTTTCTCTTCTGGAGGGAGAAACTGAAAAGTTACCCTGTTGCTCCTCCTCTTGTTATCTAAAGCAATCAAAAACCCCAAAATTAAACAATATGGTGTGATGGATGTTTATTAAATTTATTTTTTCTAGGAAAATGAATTATGAGCTGAAACAGGTTTGAAAAGAAGAAGGAAAAAAAAAAGGATCAGAAGTGTTAGTTTATTAGCCTGAATTTTGTTATGCAGTGAAGTTGCCTTTGTAATAATTTTCCCTTGAATACTCCAAACGTTGCGAAGAGTTCAACATCCTTGTATTTCAAAATAAGGTGAAGACCTGATAAATAACAGGATTGGCTTCAAAGATAAATAGGCTGTTAGCTTTCCACTGTTGAAGAAAAAGCACATTTTAGCAGCATATGAAGAACGGGTGATGTAAGTTTGAGATTTGCTCTCTCTTGCAGCTATTTATCTTCCTGCCATACAGTACTTAATGGTAGAATCCAAAGAAAAGGTTATGGAATTTGGTATGGGAATGGGACAACCAAAATCTCACACATGTTTTCAAAAACTAAGCATTTATAATTTCAATACGTTTTTTAAAAGGAAGTTCAGAAGTCATTATGGAATCCTACAGCTTTTAGCATAATTTCAACTTTATATCTTGTTTTACCAGTTAAAACAATTCTCCATCCAGAAGAATACAGTTCAAAATATATTGTTAGCTCCTGAACTTACACTTTATCATTCAATAAGCCATTGTAGTAAAAGTGTGGCAACCAAAATAAGTAATAATATACATTACAAAGAATTGCATACATTAAGGCCAGTTGTTACAGTATTTCATCTCCTCTTTATATCTGAAAATATGTATTTTCTCTAAATGATCATCCTACATGCAGAAGGAAATTAGATCAAGTGGAGGAAATTAGATCAGAGCTTGCAACAGAGAATAAGAATAATGTTCTTAGAAGAAAGAATTGGGTAGCTGGACTTACTTCCAAGGGATGTGGTCAAGACACCATTGCTACACACATACAAGAACTAGTTAGATGAGACATTAATGGAGATTCTAAATTGAATTGTCTGTAATAGCTGTAGGCTCTGTCTGCAGGAAGCAACTGTTTGTTTGCTTGTTTGACTTCACTGACAGCAGACAAAATTCTGTTTTGATGACAGGTAGAGACTGACAAGGGTGTTGGGAATTTGTTGTCTTCTTGGTATCATAAATTTTAACATCAGGCAATTTGAAATAACTACACTGGGAGTAAACTTATGTTTGACTCAAGCAGGTGGAGGACTCCTTAGGATAGCAATGAAAAAAGAACTTTAAGCACAAATAGGTCAAATTCTACTTAACTGACTTTCAGTTTAGAAGAAGGTTTATGTTCTCCATAGCAAAACTAAGAAGAAATCAATTCTGAAAACAAACCACTGTGGACAGAAAGCAGGATTCTTTTACATCTTGCAGAAGGATGCTGGCATAAAGGCAAAATGAACATGTCTTCATTTTAACGTTATCCATTTGCACTTATCTGAATGTAGAAACAAAATCCACATAAATATCCAGACATAGCTATGAAATAATATACCTTTGCATGTGGATAACAAAGGAACATAATTTACTGGGTACCACTTTGCTTCCCCATCTGCAGCTTAAGAACATGGGAAAACAGACGTAATTAGAAACAGAGGTGGTTCTGACCTGGAAATGCTTCCTTTCAAAATAAAGGTTATTTTGCTCTCTGAGGATGGAAACAGCTTTGGTAAAGTTTCAGGGAAGTGCGATAGATTTTGTCTTGTCTCATTTCACACTTCAGAGTTGATTTAACTGTAGCGTATAGGAAAATGCTGTCTCTGGCCAAGATAATACGCAGTTCATGCAGAATCACAACACCGAGAATAACTGGCCATCTGAAAATACCTTTTCAACTTATCTTACACATTGATTACTCAGTTAGCAGGGGAGGTAGATTTTAACAGGGATAACTTTTTCTATTTGTTCTTTACTTACAAAAAAATGCACCCTTAAATTAAACCTTTGACAATCTGAAGCCTTTCCTTGGATAAAGCACTGGCAGTGGGAGTAATTCCTGTGTTTAATGTTGCTAACCAATATGGAGCCCACACCTCTGTAAAGCTTTATGCTTGTGTCAGTGGCTAGAGCACAGGTGAAACTTGGGGAGCCTGTCTACACCCTTGAGAAAGCCCAGTTCTCAGCTCGTACTCAGGCCCAGGCTGATCTATCATCCTTATAGCTACATGAAGGCCACACTCAAATTTGAGCAACCCTTGGACCACGCTCAAGCAAGAAAGCTCATATACACCCTGGTATGGATCATGTTGATGGCATGAATTGTGCGTGGTTGAGTTTTACCCACCTAAAGAGATCTTGATCCTGGTGCTACAGTGCAGTTACTGTGAGCCCAAACTACAGTTAGGCCAGTAGTGTATACAGAAAGGCAATGGGCAAAGGCATAAAAACATGTAACTCTTCCCTTAACTCTGCCCTTTGCCCCATGGTAGAGGTGTATTGCAGATTGAAGAGGATCACTGCTGAAGGCTCTGTTCACGTTTCACTCTCACAACAAGGCAAGGGATTTCTGCAGTCTGGTAGGAAGATGAAAATCCTCTGACCAGGACAGATCTTCTGTCATAGCACTATCTGACAGGCAGGCAGTAATGGACACATCTCCCACCTCCTACCCAAAGTTTATCCTCTCTCCTTTTGCAGAGCTAGCTACCCTTTCATCGAGCATCCTTTCCCAAGACTGAAACATCCCAGAAAAAAACCTAAATAATATCCATCCTCCCTAGGTTTGAGCTCATTACCCCACTTCAATTTCTTCATGTTGTCTGTTCATTTAATCCAACCTGCCAGAGCTGCTTTCTTGGGAGGTTTCCCAGCAATGCATTCCCCTTTCTTTCACCACAGCCAGCAATGAGGGTTGTCCCTTTCTGCCCCTATGAATTCAGGAGGGATTGTTACCCTGTGTCACAGACAAGGATAGCGAGGTAGAGAGAGTTAACTTCACTGAAGTCAACAGAAAGCCTGGGGCAGAGGCGAGAACAGATTCATGGTCCTTCAGTATTTCCAGGTAGAACAGGAACTATGTATATTATGTGGAGCAAGAGACTGATGTTAACTAGCAGTATTAGAGAAGAATTATTGGTTAATAAAAATTGCTATAGCTACATGCAGGCAAATTAGATGCATTTCAGTTAATCTGAATTCTTAGTAGCTCAACCATTGAAGTCTAGTGCTAACATTTATCAATAATAACTACAATAACAATAATTATTAATCAGAGTAGTTCTGATTAATTATATTCTCTGACTGTATTTAAAATGTTTTTTTTTTCTTTTTTCCTCATTCATCTGACAAAAGTAAATTATCCACCCCTTTTATTACTGCTGGTAATTCACATACACACACACACATGCACACATATTCATGTACACACACATATTTATATATATGAAATAAAAAAAAAAAGAATATTGTCTTTAATTTTAAACTGCATATAATTTTTCTAAACATGCTACCTAGCAAGATGCTTTACTGTGGCTTTCAGTTAATGTATATTTCTGCACTTGGCTCTTAATTTCCTGCACTTTATCCACTGTACGTACCCACTCCCTGCCAAAATCATCATTTAGCATTTTAGTCTGAATGGTTTCAAGCTGGTTAGGTTTCATTCCCCTGCTTTCTGGGAAATAGTGGGGGAGAAAGCTACTTTTCTTTTAATGTTGAGAGAATAACTACAGTACTTGAAGCCGATAGTGAACTAAGTGGGCAAAGTCATCATTATCACACCGAGTCCCAATTTTAACATCTCGTGATTTGTCTGAAATTCAAGATACGCGGCAATCAGCCTTCTGTAGTTAAGCAGTTTCAGCAAGCTTTCCATAGTGCAAAATGCAAAAGAATTGCGACTCCTGGGCTGAACAGTTTCACAAAGAGTTCTTAGGGGTTTTGTGCAATTCCTCAGGAAGCTAAAATCTGAAATAACACAGTCGAGACTGACAGCTGTGAACTACTTCAAAAAGCTTAAATGTAACATGACAAAGCTTAAGGTCTTTAACTTAGTTCTGGCTCAGACAAACTCTTGCACACTCCTCAGTGGAAGGCTGTAGTGGAGTGAGGACTGAGCGAGCAGTGCTCTTCGTATGAAGCCTCGCTGGACTGCTGCCCTCGGGCCGTGGTCAGATGCTTGGTAATCCTGGATGCACAACTGCACAACTGCGTTTTTCTGTCAAACGAGGCTGAGCAGGCAACCCAGTGGTCATCTCAGCTGGTGCCAGTGATGCATGTCCCAGACCGCTGCTTCCTGCCCTCTGCTCATCTCCTGTGATCTTGTGGCTGCCAACACTATGACACTGTAGAGATGTTTGCTGAGGGCCCCCTGAGGGGCCCAGCCTTCTGTTCCTGAGGTTAAATTACAGCCAAGGGAAAGCCCTAGACAATATTATGCCACTGGGGGGACTCTGCTTGCCCCTTGCTTGCCCCATGCTCTCATCATTCTTCTGCTCCCTGAGCACAGTCTGCAAGCTGCTCCCACACCTCACCCTGGGTCACCAGGTCCAAAAGTCCTGAAATGTCACCCAGCTCCTCTCCTTACTCTTCATGAGTAGGGGGAGCCTTCATGATGCCCTCTAATGTCCATCACTCCAGAAACACTAATGAGTGCTGCTTTGCTCTTTCCATTGAAGTTCATCTTTACCATCTCTAGCAACTTGTCCCTAGTTTGAGACTCTATTAATGGCTATGTTGGAGGAAGGGGGCTGAGGAAGGGGAGGATGGCGTGAACCCTGCTTTGCTATGTGTTCTGTGTGGCAGAAATAGAAAAAGACTTGTTTGATATTTGTGCCTGCTTTTGCTTTCTGAAACTTGCTGCCCTGTGGTTAGGTGTGGACAACCTGGAGCAAAGGACAGGGTTTTGGGATAGGGAAGAAGGAGATCAAAGTGTTCTGAAACACTGGGAGAAGGAGGGCCTGCAAGAGCAAGCAGGTGCTGGCCACGTGGCCAGAGGCACTCTCAGAGACGCAGGGCAGGAGTTCAACACATGGAGCGCTGAGCAGAGACCATGAAGCACAGCTGGCCGATGTGGGCAAACCTCCCTCACATCCCATGGAAACAGGTGCCACCAAAGGACTTCATGAGAGGCAGCTCACATGGGTCTCCACAGTGGCCTGGTGATGTACTGTAGGGACTACACCGAGTGCAAGACTGGTCCGGTCTGTCCGTGCAAGCCACCAGCTATTCAGAGCAGAGAAATTTAATGCTTATTTCAGAAATGGCTCTCTCTCTTATTTCCCTGGCTGGAAGTGATCACCAAATTTGACTCTGCAGACAAATAATTTCTGCCTCTCTCAAATCCTTGTTTTTTGGCTAGTTTACGAGAACATTTTTTGCCAACTCTAGCTGCACTACAATCAGAGCTACAGAGACTGATTGGCTTTTCAGACCAAATGACTGGATTAACAGTAGATGAACTGTAACACAAGCTGCTGTGTCTCTTGCTGTGCTGCTCGTTCCATTTTCTGAAACACGCAAACTTCAGCCCATCCATTTAAGAGGCCAGTGCTAAAAACTTCACTGCACTCAAGCAAAAGACAATTTTTTTGTTTTGTGTGTGGACATTAGAAAGTAAGACCTCCAGTTATAAGTCCGAGACAACCACTAGTAGTACCTTCCTAGTGAGGCAATTTTTCTTTGATGAAGGAGCTCTCTGCCTAGATTGGCATCCTTTTTTTTTTCTCAGGGTGACTGTCTGATGCAGGGACAGGCCATTTGGGGATGTATTAGATCACATCTGCTGTGAATCTGCAGAGCAATTAAGATATCTGACTGTAAACCCAAAGTATGAACTCAGAGCTCACCCTGGCTGTGCACCACACAGTACTCCCCAGTGTACCCAGCTGCAAAGAAGTGTCCAGACATCTGAGCTCGACAGTCACGGGTGGCTGGGTGTGCTGCCAGTCCTATCAGTCCCTTCTGTGCTGTTGGCTGCAGATACTGGCATGCCCGGGCCATGATGATAGAAGGGGTTTTGATGAACTTGATGTCAAATGTTTCTTCTCTGGTATGGAAAGTATTAACTTCCAACTCACTCTCCATTTGCCTGTTAAAGTGATAGGGTTATTTTTTAATAAATATTTTTCTTTGGTGGCAAATTTGTATCAGTTACAAGGTTTTTGATAGATTAAACTTCCCTTTCTTATTTTCCAAAATCAGTTACGACATTAGGAGTAATGGTTGCACTGATTTATAGCCATGGCTTCTTGGAGGATGCAAAGCAGCATAGGCCTGTGAAATGAGGGAGTTTAAAGCTATTGACTTCAGTAGGTTTTCACTATATAAAAAGCAAAGTGCATAATTTGGCCATAAGAAAGTAGTGCAGGTGTCAGTACCTTTTTTTATGGTATTGGGACATTTATATTCATAGTAAAAAAGGTAAAGGAAATGCACCCTACCAACAGCCTATTGCACTGGATATAAATTATGTTCAATTAAAAAGCTTGTGTTTTTTTAAAAAGAAAAAAAGAAAAGAGAAATTACATACAACATAGTTTCTTTTTGCAGCCCACAAAGAGGGCATGGAATCCTTAAAAAAACAATTTGCTGAAGACTCATTAGGCCAAAGCAGCTCTTGGTATTCTGCCTCTGGCTCTCTAATGATCCGTGAAACTTGAATTCAATAAAAAATGATTTAACTGTAAAGTAGTTGAACTGAGCCGACTTTTGCTTACTTGTGTATTTTTTAAGCCCTTTGTTTTGTAAATAATATTTGTTTCTCTTGGAGTTAAAGGATTTCCATAGAAATATTACCCAGATGCTCTGAGATAGTTTGCAGCTATATTGACCTTTGTGCTTTTTTCCACTGATGGTATCACGTACACCCAAAACCCAATAGCAGTAACTTACGGGATATGCACAATGAGGCTGCTAGTCTTGGGAGACTTTTGAAAGCTCATACATTAGACTCTCACTTTCCAATCCATTAATTCTGCTGTTCTCTGCCTGTTGGGAGCTTTGTTGTGTCTTGTAAGAATAACAGATCACTGTTGAAGTTTTAAGATCTATTACCAGGAGAAGCGGCTGTGCAGACAGTGTGTCTCCACTAGCCTGGCACTTTTGGCTGCCAAACTTTTTTTTTTCCCTTTTTTTTTTTAAATAAAGCATTATTTTCAAGAATGGGCATAGGAGATTTCTCTTTTTCTCTTGGACTTGAACTTCACCGAGTGATATTTTATACACTGACCTGCCAGAGGATGGCACAACACATTGGAGTACTGCACCCGCCACTGGAGAGCTCAGCCTGATTAAACTTGCATGACTGGGGTTGCCCTGCAGACCCCTCTAGGCAAATGTCTGGCAGCAGCTGACTTAGCATAACTTTGCACAAACTCCTTTCCCCTTAGGAAACCTCCTCCTGGAAAAGAACCAGCGTGAAATTTCCCGGGGCAGATTTACCTTAGGGCAAAGGATTATGTTTTGTGGCTGCTTTGCTTTTCCTCCCAGGGGACAGCTAGGACCTTCCTATGTCTGCAACTTGTGCTGCTCGTGGCATTCAGTGTGTATGGAACTACTGGTGTGGTTTCCTAAATTTGCACGTGTAGACTGCTTCCCTAGAAAACTGCAGGATGCTCAGAGACTGTGCAGTGCTATGGTGACCATATCATGGTAACCAGGTCAAATTTGCTGCAAATCTGAATCTCTGGACCTGCTTTGGCTTTCAGGGAAGCATTCCAGTTTACAGCAGAGGGGAATTGGATTTCATATGCTTGTACTGCCAGCCTGACTACATATTTGGTGAATATAAAGAGACCTAAGTGTAACTTATCCAGACATTGTTATGGGATTTATCATTACAGAAAAGGTAATGTGTAGAAATTGGTGTGTCAGCCGGTGTAAGAAACCTATCTAATAGAGAACAAGTGCAAAATAGTTTATTAGACTACTGCACACAAAGGCATTCTCAGTGTAGGCTAAGAAAACCCTCATGGCAACTTATTGCAGAACACCTTGTGGGCTGTAAATTCACATCTATCTGCACACTAACTTCCCCATCCATCCACATGAGCCCATTGCACGTGCCACTGATTTTAGAGCAGAACTCCCCACTGACTTTCATAAACATAAAAATCAATCCCCTGATTTTCCCTCTTTGGAGACCATTCTCCAGATATGGCATATACCTGTACTTTTTTCTTATTTATGTGTTAGCTTAGTGTGGTATAAACTACCTTACATCCAGGGATTGCTAAGCACTTTACAATCTTCAGTTAATAAAGTCTCAAAACACAGGTAAATAGTCACACACCAAAAAACATGCTGGGTTTGTGATTACTCAAAACAGTCTTTTGGTGAGTCAATGTGTTTGTGTTCTTCACTTCTCTCCAAATTCTGACATTCAGAAAACATTAAACATTCAGATTAAATATTCAAATATCCTCATTTTTTTAAGTGAAAGGGGGCCAAGAGAGGTGAACTGCAGGCTAAAAGCATGCACGTGGAGAGCTACAGAGGGCCAGCTAACATGCAATAACTTGTTCTTATGTCTGACCCCAAGTCAGTGCAAATCATGGTTTGTATCTGATGAGCCAAGGAGATGGCAGAAGTATGTTCGTGGTAAATACATTTCCAAACCTCTCATATCATTGCCATTTATCAGTTAGAAGAAGAAAAAAACACAAACCAAAACTGAACCACCCTGCTTCTACTGAATTGCATTGTGAATAGAAGTCATATAGTTTGAGGATTTTCTATTAAAGCAAAGAGAATGGATATAATAAAATATAACACTGCAAAATTCGAGTGTTTTTGCAGGACTTCTGATTTATATCCGTCTAAACTTATATCTGCTGAAGACCTTGATGAGGTAAACTGCTGAGATGGACACTGATCTTAGCCTTGTCTTTCACCTGGTGTGTTTGTACTGGGAGGGAGGGAGGGCAGATTTCAACAACTCCCTGTTTCACCTGTGGAAACTGGGAATTTCTTCCATTACCATCTTTAAGGGCTGTCCATATCAGATTGGTTATGCTGTAATGGTTTAGCTATCAACTACTCTGCCCATTAAGGCTGTGCCTAGACTCCCTCTGCCTTGGTTGCTTTACCAAGCAGATTTCTTCTGTTTCTGTTCTGTGAAATAATGATGGATGCTGGATCGGGAAAGCGAAATATGTGTATGTGCCTATGTCTACATACAGGTCTAGTAGTCTAGTCATGGTTGGATTTCCCATCCTGATTTGGGAACTGAGACATGTTGCAAGGTCCTGCAATTTAGATATAGCTGTGCCCTTGCATTTCTGCTTACCACCTTCACCTTGCAATTTATTTTGTATGCTACCCTACCTCTTTCAAACACTAATAGGCTTCATTCACTGCTAACTTAGTTTGTAGCTGAGCAAAAGAACAAAAAATATAAAGGTACAATTCTTGGTTATCAGTGGTTTAATAGTACAGTTATACTAAGGCATTAAATATCTTCTACCCTCCATAAATATCTTCTACCCTCCACACCGTTTTAGATGATTTTCACTGTTTTAGATGAAAAAATGTCCAGATTATAAAATCTGTGGTGTTCATTATACTCTTAGTATTTTATTTACTATCTGGAACTGCTCCCTGCCCTCCTTAATATCTTTGCTTACTGCCCATGAGGAAACAACTCATTGTAGCTGCTTTTCCTGTTTTCTTCACAGTATCCTAACAGCGTTGGTATCATTCTGCCTTTTCTTTACATGGCTCTCCAGGGACCAGGACAGGGGGGAAGAAAAGAAATTCAGGCAGAAGGAACCACAATAATTACACTTGCGCTAAGGTTGCTGTGATAGACTGGAGCTGCTTCAGAGATCATCAGAGCCTATTATTCATGTGCATTTCTCATGGGATTCATTTAGATCTGGAGGACAGCAACTCATTAGGTATGTCTTTATTAAAAGTTTAGTCTTGACTCTAGCTTAGGCATTGATCCTCACTAAACTTTTGCACTGCGTAAATCCTTTGTTTGAATTCACTGGCTTTAATTAAGAGTCTATAGGCTGGTGTTTAAATGCTGATTTCAGCTCGGCTGCTAACCTATACTAATGTATAAAGCCTGAAGCATTTGATAGTTTTTGGGTGTTTTCCAACAGTCTTCCTGAAGATATCCAGCTGTTTGACCAGAAGACTCATAGAATGTTTAGAAACCAAAGGTCCAGGAGATTTTCTCCTTGAGCTCTTAACACATACACAAATGAGATGAGTAAATTGCTGTGCCTTTACAGTTTGGGTGATCAGATCTCATTTGGCCAAATCTAAGATGTAACAACTATGAATTTATTCCACAAGAGGGAAATAACCTTAAGCAGTGATGCTTCCTCTTCACCTACCCATTATGGAAAGAAGAGAGAATTTTCCTGTGGAACTGGAGCTCACCTCTGAGGAAAACAAAAACAATACTTTATAGAGACGGCCGGACACTGAATCTTACTCCATGCAGTCTCTTGGTCTCAAATCAATTGCCAGACTTACAGCTCTCTGCTTATACGCAGGATGTCCCGGGGCTCTAGCTTTGGTCCAAGTCATGGAATGGGCTGCCAGATATGAAACTATTAATTACATGGTCATGAGCACTCAGGATTGCTGGTATTATGATGGTAACAGTATTGAAGCTGATGGAAATTCTATCTGGTAGAATTGAATTGTCAATATTTCAGAGGCTGCATGCTCTTTTTTTAGTTTCTGCAGTGTGGTGTTGGGTTACATTTTTAAGTTTGAATCCTCCACTTGTGAAAGGAATGAGTGATACTTTGACAAGGTTTTGTAATTTGACCAAGCATAAATCTTGCAGCACTTTACCACCACACTTCATTTTCTATTATATAATGTTTTTTATTCTTTTCTTTCATAAATAAAGTTATGATACACTTTCTGGTTTGGGTAGAAACACATCCTCACAGTCTTCTTCCACACCCCCAACCTTTTTCATTTACTTACAAAGATGTTTAAATGATGGCCCCTCCCTCTCCCTTACTATTGTTGATTTTTTCAAAAGCTATCCATTACGTTCAGGATCCCTCCCTTTACAGCCTCATTAGGAATCTTTGCAGAATCAGTTAAGAATGGAATCCATCACTTTGGTTTGAATCTAGGCTAATGAGGTCTAAAGCCCTGGGGCCATTTTTGTTGTTCATGGCAAACCAGTTTATTTACTCACTTAACTTTGTAATATATGTTTTTGTAAGGACTACAAGGGGCATATTCATAATACCAAGTTTTGGACATCCTGCTCTGTTCTTTGGCTGTAGAAGGTGATTATGCTGATTTTAGATAGCTACAGTTATGTGCTGTGAATATACTTCTTTTCAGTTTTGCTGACTGTGTGTTGCTCTCTGTGACTCCTTTTTGTCATTGACATTTTCGATCAACACATGTAGGTCAGGGTCCTGCCTCAAGGAGGAGAAAGGATTTTGCTGTGAACAAAATTTCTGTATGGAATTCCCTCCTATTTTGCTGTGAACAAAATGTCTGTATGGAATTCCCTCCTATCAACTTCAGGTCATGGAAATTACATGTAAATCACACATAACAAACCCCTCCCAGGACTGGCTGTAGCTTCAGTGATGACTGGAGGAGAGGGAAAAGATTTGAAGAAGACAACTCAGTAACTGTTTCCCACTCTCTTGTGTGATACCGTGCAGCCGATGCATCAATGAAACCAAATGGGACTCCCTCAGTCCTCTTCTGCCGACACAAAAACATCCCCCTCAATAGCTTTCAGAGACATTTTGCATGAATAAAGCTTACAGAGTCAGGCCATAGTGCATAGATGCTGGGGGTTGGCACCTGTGGCAAACTGCTTAAAAAGTGCTTTGTTCACATTGCCAGTTTTTGGAAGTCACTTGCCTGAGGCAGCACAAGCATCTATGTTTGCAGGACCAGAGAAGGGTCCTGCAATGTTGCTGAATGTCTTCTCAGAGTTTCAACAGCAATAAAACCTCATTCTTATGTAGCACATTTCTTCCAAGGATCTCAAAGCACATTAACCATAAGTTCAATATCGCTACCTGTGTTGTACAAATATTAAAAGTAAGATGCAGAAAGATCACCAAGAGTAGAGCCAGAAATAATCTCAGGACCCCAGAATAAATCATCTTGATTTAATTATGGTGGGATGTTCAAAGCAATTGACCAGTTTGGAAATCTAAATTCCATATTCTTGCTGCAATGCCATCAATCCAAGGTAAAAGAAGGGGACAGGCAAATGACTACAATTCTCCTGCATCCTTATGAACTTTCTGGGTATGCTTTGCCTGTAGGATCAGTCAGAAGTCAGTTGTACTCCTGCTCTAGTGAGACACTTTGGTGCCTGAAGTTCTGGGCCCTTGTTGTCCAGGTATGCCTTTGCAAACATGCATTAAGATACACAGAGATTCTTTTTCAAAGAAGGGGATGCTGTCTATCTAATCACACTCTGGGAGACTGGAGTGGAAATAAGATTTAAGAGCCTTTCCAGATGTCCAAATGCATGTCTCCCATGCACTTGACAAAACCATGAAGTGTAAAAGTAGATTTAAAAGATTAAACCAACATAAAAATCTCTAACATTTTTTGAGTCGCAAAAATAGTTCTCATGGGTGATCAGTAGAAGTTGCTACAACTTCTCCCAGTATCCACCATTGTCTCATTTAAAACACTCTCAGAGATGCTGTTCTGTCTCCTTAATTTACTCTTCTCTAAATACGCTGAGCAAGTAGCTCTAGATTGCTCTTCACCCTTGAAAAAGTAAAAAGATAAAATAAAAAAAAGGTATGAGAGTGCATTACTAGTTGTTGGGAGCTGAACACCTACAGCTGTCAGGATCAACACTGATTAGCATTCCCATGGTATCAGGAAGCTTCCAATCTGGAGCTATCATATCTGCAGTCTCCTTTTTAGCCTCATTTTAGTCTCACATATTTCATTCAACAGATGGTTTCTTGGCAGGAAACATCACATTCCTTAAAGCAACATTAATACCTCAGTTATGGGAGTGGTATAATATTTGTTTGATTACTTAATTCTTTATACGGAGCAATAAAGTGCTGTTCTGCGGTGGGTAAGTAAGTGAAGATTTTTTCAAAACAGGATTCAGCAGTACTCGGGCAGAGCTACAGGAATTTTTGACTCCTATGCAGTTGGTATGAAAAATCAGATGGGAAGCTTTAATGTAGAGAAATCTCTCTTATGGCTCCAGAAGAGGGCCCGGGAGTCAAGCTGTCTGCCAGTGGGGTTGTTTGTGGTAATGTGCCCTGATATCTTGCATAATTATTTTTAAGAGTGAAGCATAAATGTCAAAATCTTTGGTCCATATGTAGTTCCGCCCCATCCCTTTTAAAGGTCTTTATGTGAGACAGCATGGAAGGACAGTTGAGTGAAGTTGTCAGCTTTTGGCATGGTTTTAAAAGCAAATCTGAACTTTCTTGCACGTAAGAAAGATGATGCCATTGCGGATTATGTATCTGGGTTTCTTTGGACTGTTAGTCTCTGCATTCCCCAAACATTAGATGCTTCCGTAGTCTCAAGGTCCCTGGTAAGTGGCCTTGATTAAAAGCAAGAACTCACAGAAACGTGTTGGAGAATGAATGCTTGGCACCACAGAAATAACAAATCTCTTCTCAAAAGTTCCCATTGATTCTGGTAGTATCAGGCCTTCATAAGAAAATAATAGGGCTGGGGGATACCTGGGAGGGTCATACTGTATGCCTTTCTTGCCTTTAATATACACTCCTTGAAGACTTTGAGGCCTGAGCATGACAAACTTCACTTACAAAAAAATTTATTTGTCCTTCTGTGCTCTAACACCACATACCTGCAGAACCTGGGTATGATTTCCAGAGCCTGTTTTTCATTGCTTTAGTGCTTTTGATGCATGGCCAGGCTATTTCTGTTTACATTTACATTTATAAATTACCAATGCAATTTACACATGTATAGACCTGATTTATGCAGCAGAATCATGTTTATGGTTATGTTTGCACTATCATTTCCTAAAAGTTAACAGGAAGTATTTGGATGCTTTATGAGATCCCATATAAATGCTGATACAAAGGCTGGCAATGTGTGAGCACTGACATTACTTAAATATATATATTGGCATTGTTAAATTAACAACCTTTTTATTTATAATACTATTATAAGACTGATATGTTTATATCCATACTGTCAATGATAACCTTCCTGCCTTTATTTCAGCCTTGGTTGGTAATGTTTATATTAGGCTTTTTTGTCAATGTGTTTTCAACGGCATTAGTGTCACACACAAAGCAGCATTAGGCCTGCAATATAATTCATAACATTTTGATACGGATTTTGCATCTGTCCCTTTACTGTTAACACAAGTGTAATTTACACCTTTTTTTCACTGGAAGGTTTTTCTGATGTTTCAGACCTTCAACATCTGTCTCTCAAGATACAAAAGTTGCACTTGATGAAAGTCGAGCTTTCAGATTAAAAAACGTCTGTGTTATCAGGCTCCTCCAGGTTTACAAGAAATAGAAATCCCCTTGCTCTCTTCAAACATGCATAGAGACACAGTCCCTTTATCATCTAGCATACCTCTAGTCTAACAAGGCAATAGCTTAAGTATGTGACGTCCTCTGCTGAAATAGGACTGAAAATCAATTATTATTATTATTATTGGTATTTCAATGGAATTTAGAAGAGCTAGGTAGTATTGTCTGAATGATTGACTTTTTGATTTGCTGTCCAGACTGAGAAAAGAGGAAATTTCAAACAAAGGAAAAAAGATGATCTGAGTTTCTCTATGAAACAGTAAAAAACCCCAACAACAATAAAAAATCCCTCCCTCCAATAAAATGTCAAGTCAAACTAAACGAAGTAAATAAAAAAAAACCCACAACTTTTTTCTTAAGTGAATGAAAATACTTCTCTCATTTCAAAATTGTTCCCAGATCATTTTGGCATGGTTTTAAAAGCAAATCTGAACTTTCTTGCACGTAAGAAAGATGATGCCATTGCGGATTATGTATCTGGGTTTCTTTGGACTGTTAGTCTCTGCATTCCCCAAACATTAGATGCTTCCGTAGTCTCAAGGTCCCTGGTAAGTGGCCTTGATTAAAAGCAAGAACTCACAGAAACGTGTTGGAGAATGAATGCTTGGCACCACAGAAATAACAAATCTCTTCTCAAAAGTTCCCATTGATTCTGGTAGTATCAGGCCTTCATAAGAAAATAA
Organism: Aptenodytes forsteri; assembly: GCF_000699145.1. Taxonomy (NCBI): domain Eukaryota; kingdom Metazoa; phylum Chordata; class Aves; order Sphenisciformes; family Spheniscidae; genus Aptenodytes; species Aptenodytes forsteri. The sequence goes on along the minus strand of NW_008794888.1, from coordinate 7,763,358 downwards.
TAGGGCTGGGGGATACCTGGGAGGGTCATACTGTATGCCTTTCTTGCCTTTAATATACACTCCTTGAAGACTTTGAGGCCTGAGCATGACAAACTTCACTTACAAAAAAATTTATTTGTCCTTCTGTGCTCTAACACCACATACCTGCAGAACCTGGGTATGATTTCCAGAGCCTGTTTTTCATTGCTTTAGTGCTTTTGATGCATGGCCAGGCTATTTCTGTTTACATTTACATTTATAAATTACCAATGCAACTTACACATGTATAGACCTGATTTATGCAGCAGAATCATGTTTATGGTTATGTTTGCACTATCATTTCCTAAAAGTTAACAGGAAGTATTTGGCTGCTTTATGAGATCCCATATAAATGCTGATACAAAGGCTGGCAATGTGTGAGCACTGACATTACTTAAATATATATATAGCCATTGTTAAATTAACAACCTTTTTATTTATAATACTATTATAAGACTGATATGTTTATATCCATACTGTCAATGATAACCTTCCTGCCTTTATTTCAGCCTTGGTTGGTAATGTTTATATTAGGCTTTTTTGTCAATGTGTTTTCAACGGCATTAGTGTCACACACAAAGCAGCATTAGGCCTGCAATATAATTCATAACATTTTGATATGGATTTTGCATCTGTCCCTTTACTGTTAACACAAGTGTAATTTACACCTTTTTTTCACTGGAAGGTTTTTCTGATGTTTCAGACCTTCAACATCTGTCTCTCAAGATACAAAAGTTGCACTTGATGAAAGTCGAGCTTTCAGATTAAAAAACGTCTGTGTTATCAGGCTCCTCCAGGTTTACAAGAAATAGAAATCCCCTTGCTCTCTTCAAACATGCATAGAGACACAGTCCCTTTATCATCTAGCATACCTCTAGTCTAACAAGGCAATAGCTTAAGTATGTGACGTCCTCTGCTGAAATAGGACTGAAAATCAATTATTATTATTATTATTGGTATTTCAATGGAATTTAGAAGAGCTAGGTAGTATTGTCTGAATGATTGACTTTTTGATTTGCTGTCCAGACTGAGAAAAGAGGAAATTTCAAACAAAGGAAAAAAGATGATCTGAGTTTCTCTATGAAACAGTAAAAAACCCCAACAACAATAAAAAATCCCTCCCTCCAATAAAATGTCAAGTCAAACTAAACGAAGTAAATAAAAAAAAACCCACAACTTTTTTCTTAAGTGAATGAAAATACTTCTCTCATTTCAAAATTGTTCCCAGATCAGGTTCTCATTATACAAGATACTATTTAAACCCACACTACAGCCTCATCTTAATAAATTTAGTCTAAATAGATGTAAACAGATGTGATAGATTTTGGAGGCCCAAGGTCATACATCAGATATTTAGTTGGGCTGAAAAAAGAACAGAAGATAATTTAATTATCTAGTTGCCTTCTCCACCAGTCTATGCTGCAAGTTTATTAGGCATCCTATGGGAATACAGGCTGAAGGATCAAGCCTTTGATGTACCATGAGTTGGATGTGAACTTAGAGTCATAGAATCATAGAATAGTTTGGGTGGGAAGGGACCTCTAAAGGT
>NW_008794888.1:7748365-7756993 GCF_000699145.1 Aptenodytes forsteri | reverse complement strand
GGGCTGCCTTTAGTGGGAGTGGGGGGTGGCAGCCATTGCTCCTGGCCCTGCCCACGCCTCGTCAGCCACCCTCGTGGGAGCTGCCAGCTCCCGGCAGGTCTCTGTGCTCCCCTGTGTGTTTCCCGGCTCAGGAAACCCCCCTGTACGCCGTGATCCGCCACTCTGCTGCGGGACGTGCCTGCACTGGAGCTGATCGCCTCTGCGAGTGACCAACTTGAGGTCTTACAGTGAAGTAGGAAAAGAGGAAGGATTTAGGGAGAGGGAGAAGGGCTTGTACGGAGAGGACATTAACAAGAATTCACACAGAAGCATGGGTAGGTGGTGATGATTATAGAGGTTAGGCTCTATGCTGAGAACTAGATTTATGGGTGCGGAAACCTCATGCAGGTGTCATAGAGGGAGACATAGAGACATGGGAAATATAACTCAGTAGGGTCCTGATATTGTGGATGCTGCAGACATATGGATATGGGAAACAAACAGGGCCTCCAAGAACAGGTGAAGTGGCTCAGAGAACACGAAGGAAGGATGGGGGATTTACAAGGTGCCCTTGAATAGAAGTTAAGGTACTACATGGGCGGGTTGTGAGGAGCGGATACAGAGATATGACTGGGTCCCAGTGCTTGATCTACCAACTTTATGATGTGTATATGCCTCCAGGCTTGACCCAGAGAAAATTATGATTTCTAATTACAGAAAGGCTAAAGGGAGATATTTAAGGAAGCCAGTGACTTTATAAGGAAGACAAAGAAAAGTAAGGAAATGCTTTGAGTCACTGCTCAAATTCACACTGAAACAGCTTTGAACAATTTTTGCAAAAGTTAATTCATGTTTGTCCAATCTTTCCTTTATTCCTTCCTTTGTCTAGTCAACAAATTCATGTTTTAGTGCTGACCTCTAGCAGACCTCACAGGATGAATGTGATGCCTCTAACTAAGGCATCATACCACTTGCCTGACTTCATGACCTTCTGCTGAGGAGGGTGTCTATATGCAGAGCATATACATTGAAATGCTTTGCTGAAGACAACGGGAGTTTTGCCAATGATGTCAAAGGGGATAGGATTTCAGCCAAACCACTGGAGTAATGTGATTTGGCATAACTCCATTAAAATCTGTGGAGCCACTTGAATATACAGCAGCTAAGGATCAAGCTAATAAAATACATATTAGTCAGCATAGTCACGTAGGTGTTTAAAAAAGGTTATGAGGAAAAGCAGCTGCGTATGATACCTGTAATTTTGATTCATACACATACATATAAGTCCTAAGGGAATTTGGATGGCTACAGATTTGAACATACCTTAAGCTAAAATGACACCGAGACTGAGCTGAGATTTCATAGAGCTCTGCTCACGCTGAAGGCTTAGACTGAGGCAGAAGAACAAGTCAAGGAAGAAAATATTTTAAAAACTGTTTACTGCTAAAGCTCTCTTTTTTTTTCAGTTATTGGAGAGTGATATTTAAAGGGCATATAATAATATAGAAGGTAAATATACCTGGTGCTTTACAAACAGGTGACTACATGGAGGCTATTTTAGTAGGTCAGGGAAAACTAGACTTCTTAGTTTTCAGTATTTAGCAGGGGATCCAAGGATATGGACAAAGTAATATCAGATTCCATTAGTCGATGCTTGCAAAATGCAAAGTGGTAGTTTCACACAGGAAAAGGCTGATGAGAACAAAAGAATTTCAGATGAAGTGGAACATACGTCTGCAAAACAGATTTCTATAATGAATTCTGAGGGGCGCATCTGTTATTATCTATGTGATATAAAATTGCTCTTTTTGTCTCATTTCGCTCAGTTGCTCAAGATGCAATCACATCAAACAGGCACGTTCAATAAAACTGTGATCGGACTGATTAAAATGAACAGCAATCTGTTTTCTTCTGACAGTCACACAGCAACTTGAATAACAAGGGCTATGAACATGGAATTGAATAGTCACTCAGAATTGGTATTAATGTTCATGAGTGCTGTTAAGGCATTTGACCAAATCTGTCCAACCAATGAAATAGCAACACTGTATCATTAAATCATTTAAACCACAAGTCATTTGCAAGGCATATTTGATAGTATAATGCTGTTCCTTGTCACTTCCAAAGCCTTCTCCCGAGCCATCTCATTGCTTTTCTATGCAGTATAAATACTAGCAAATGGAAGTGTTCCTGGAAGGAGGGCATGGTCATCTGTGAGCGAGACTGTGAGAAGTTTCCATCCACAGTAGCAGGAAGAGGAATTGGGTAGAAAGAGACAACTTGGGGGAGTCATTTCACTTAATTCCAGCATCTAGCCTAAGCTTTCTGTTCACTCCCTGTCTCTTTGAGAGAGGAGAGAGCGCCCTTCCCTTCCAGAGAAAAAATTGTTCTGCCTGTTCAGACACATATCTGTGGTGGGAGACTGAATTTCCTTTTGAGATGTCTGCTGCTGAAAATATTAAACTTGCTCAAATCTGTGATTTTTGTCATTTTCCTATAAAATCCATCCTAACTCATTAGTACCATTGAAATATTGCATTCTTCTGGCTTGGAGCAGGCAGCCTTAAGCTCTTTTATTGTTAAGCATGATGAAGTCTAACATAGTAACCAAGTGGTCATATAAATCTACCTGCTCTGATGTTAATGTGAGATAGCTGACATTTCTATTGATTGTAGTATTCAATGTCATGAAGTGGCAAATTTGATGCCTGTTTTGTTGTCTACTCCAGATGGTATTGTTTCTTTTCTTTAAGTGTCTCAAACCCACAAAGAGCTTTCAAAAGGGCTTCAGAAGATTTCTAGCATGAATACAATAGGTAAATGTTCCTATTTGCACTTCCTTTTCTTGTGGTTTTGAAAATCTATATTAGCTTGTGAAATATGTTACAATATGGAAGTAAATTGAAGGGAGAGGGCAAAAGCAGAGCGAATTCATTCATTCTCATACTCCATTTTTTAGCAGTAACTCTTTGGTTCTGTATTAAGACCTGAAATATTAAGCGATGAGGATAAACTTTCAGGTCAGATGTTTAAGGCATAAACAGTATATAGCCCCCAGATCATGCAGTCATTTTATATGTAACTTTTTGCTCTTTCTTTAGTAGGCATCAATGTTCCATTGAGGAAAAAAAGCACCTAAAAGGGTAACTTAAATATAACATGTCTGTAGATGATACAAATTTATTTGACTGACAGACAGCTAGAAATAATAGGTCTGAGGAAAATAAGCTTCCTCATGTGTCTCTGTTTAGGGTCAAGTCCAAGACCTGTGGGCTATGGGACACTCCCCTCACCCTGCCCCTGCCCCCCAGACACTTTATGGAGTAATGATACTGGTTGGCTTGGCTTTCTTACCAAGACAAATACTCTTGTTGCTGCCCTATCCTCCATCCCCTCCAAACCCTACTACCAGGACTGTTGGAAGAGAAACCCATGTCTACAGAAGCAGGACCTGTTTATCAGTGGTGCTTGTTCTTGCTCTGTACTTATCCTCCTTTTCATACATCCATTAGTAGGCGCTACTGGGAAAAGGATACTAGTGGACCTTTCCTCTGATGCAGGATAGACCTTCTTTTTTTCCTATGATGGGAATAATAACTTAAAAGGGCTTCATTTCACTGTACACCTTGAACCCAGGATGACCTTAATTAAGCTCTGAAAAGAAGACATTCTTGGAAGAACCAGTATTTCTCCCTGTGTGCCTTTCACATGACAATTTTAGGCTAGCATTTCAGCCTGGAGGAAGAAAAATTATTGAGTTGCTTTTCATGTGGTCAAAGTCCCTGGGTTTCTCATTCCTTTCTCTATTCTTTTGACAGAAACTTCAAAGCTGTGAAAATTGCTTGGCAAGTATTGTCAAGATCCGTGTAAAACCTGTCATGGCACATCGAGGGACTTTTGGAGTTTCTTGCCTGCCGGCGCAATTAGATTATGAATGAGCCAATTGTCAGGGAAATTTTGAAATTTTTCTGTGATGGCTTCTCATCTTGACAAGCCTTTCATGAAAAATAAGCAATACAAGTTTCTCAGGAACAAGGGGAGTAAAGAGGAAAGCTACAGGTGAAATATTTATATCCACTAAGGATTTTGTTTATAAAATTAATAAAAAAATGACACTTTCCTGAAAAAAGAGAGGAATCTACTTACTACTCCTTGCAGAGAGGACAAGATACCACAGTGAAGCATCTAAAAAGTCCGTGTTTTCTGTAAATTAATAATAGACTATAATAGAACAAAATGGGCAGGCACGCCTAAGTCCACAGAAAACCAGTGGGGATCTGATTCCAATGCACCCATTGACACCTCTGAAAATGAGAGCTAGAGGCTTTTGTTCCCTGTATGGATTTAAATTGCCTATGTTTCTGTCATTCTTATGTGGAAGACAGGCTGAAATGAAAATGAGAGAATTGACTACATATATATTTTAGACCTGTATATCAATTCTTTACATCAGCCTTTCTTAGCATTATTATGCAGTTATTGAAAATTGTGCAACTGGTGAAAATTGGTCACAAACGGAGCGAGCCCAGCATCCTTACTCCTGTTGAGGGAATGGCCACAGTTCAAGTTCAGCATGCTGTGTCTGACTGCTAACCCACCAATAGTAATAGTTTCAGCGTGTGCAGCATGCTGACATACACAAAAGAAATATATGGGCACTATATAAATGACTTATTGGATGGGTACGTGCGTGTGGGGACAGATACAGAGGTGTTTAGGAGAAACCGTGAGGACAGGTCAGTGAAATGGCTCAGGAGATGGCTTTGAAGTGCTGAAGAACCAGCAGGACCAGGCGATTGCAGTGGGCAGTGACATAGGATGTCGGTGCATGGGGAATCTGCCTCCAATAGTTCCACTGCTCACGGAGCGACCCTTTTCCAGTTTTTAGCTTTATGTTTTGCTTTGGCTACTTCTGGGTCATCACACAGTGTTGTTTCTTATGTTTCTAATCTCTCATTAAAAATTATGCTATTGATCACCTTCTGCTGCCACTTTTATGGGCTGTCTTTAGTCTCTTCTTTTTGTGCTCCACTGATGTGATGCCACATCTATTTCTCTGAGCAAGAAGATACTGGACAGAATTCCTGCAGTTGCAGTAAACTTGAATAACCTTTAGCCATTTTCCCTAGCTATAGTTCATCATTACATGAGGAGGCTCACAAAAGGAATTTTTGAAATGGGTTGTCAGGGACAAGTGGAATTAGTGTAGAGGATATTCTTACAGATCTGTTCTGTCCACAGTGGCAGTGAAACTATCATATTCTCATAAGCTTCTGCGGTGCAGTAAACACACACTAGAGACGTTAAAATCAATGATAGCAGTTTAAAAAATAAAGAAGAGATTTGTCCGGAAAATTTCCATCTTCCTTCCAGATTGTCAAAAGCCATCTGAGATAAATAATCAAATACTGAACACACTTTATTCATAAGCCCAAGCCAGGTCCTGTGAAGAGACTTTATCTATATGAATTGTGGCAGACTTGCCTTTTACTCACTGTGGTGTCAATCAGGAACAGCTCTACCCAGGTGACAGTCTCCCTTGAGCCCCCAACCTGAGTATTGTTAGTTTCTTTCAAATCTTTTGTAAATGTTATCTTGTGATATCTAAAACTCTTACAGACAGGCAGGCTGTGTAACAGTTACGAACGTGTCATGCACGCCATTATGCCCAACTGAGCTGATACTATCCTACCGTTTCCTTGAACTGTGTCTCCACCCCTCTGCTATCTATCACATTTTTGTTGCGGTTTTCTACAATGCCTAGCATCAAAAAGCTTGTGCCTAAGGATCTACCCGGCATCAGTAACAAACAATAATAAAGATGAGAATAAGACTATTTTGACATCTCTGTGATTGTCTTAGTGTCAGTGAAAAAGAACATATTGTCAGAATATCAGTTTCCCAAGGAGGTGGCAGGCACTTTGAGATGGAAGAAAAGCATATTTAAGAACGTAATGATTATTAATCCTGATGTAAATATCTTCAAGTCAAATTCTGACTTTGCAGTTCCATTGCAATCAGTAGGCAGAGGTGGCTTAGTTATGTTGGTCCCTTTTTATCTTCTTGTCTTAATATCTTTGACAATTAATATACATGAAAAAGAATTATAAGTTGTTTTACAGACACCAGTCTCCCTTTTAGTTTGTATCTGCTCCCTACACTATGTGCTGTGTAAGCTAAGTGTTTACCATAGCAACATTCAGACTAGTCAATTACCAGACACAAATTCTGGGAGAAATACTACAATACAGAAAGGATTATCAAACATTGTGCATTCTTGTTCTAAACACAGTAATTATTCAGATACTTAAACTGCAATCTTTTGTCCATTAGACGATACAGCATACTCCTTTTGGCTACAATTTTATTTTTTTAAGTCTCAGATCATTAATCACTTCATTTTACCTTGACCATGGTCGTATTTCTCTTCCTACCACCCACTCACTGGAAAAAGTTTTTCTTATTTCGAACTAAGAATTACATTAGTGGAATAATACATTAAATGGCGTGTGGAGATCAGATGACTTTCTTTGAAAATGGTACATCCCAGTCAGATACACCTCTTCTGTAGCCATTTATTCATAGGCTAGGGTGTGGATAAGAGTGCAATGCTTAATGGAACTGCGAATTTCTGGTTTAAGTTCATGTAGATATTCTTTCCGAACATAGACATAGAGTGAGGCATTTATGGGGTAAAAGAATTGTGACAAAAAAAGGAAAGGAATAGAAGAAACAAGCTGAGCATTGAGGAAGTTCATATTATTCATTGCTAGTGATATTTAAAATATCATTTTACAAACCATGAGGGAGAGATTCTTAAGTGTGATACTATTCAGAAATGCTCAGCTCTTCAGCCATGTGCTGTGTAAGGTGCTGTACAAGCATACATTTTAGAAGTTACAAATACACCAAAAGGCCTTGTGAGTTGGCGTCCCACAGACCACGTCATTGTGCTTTCATGGCAGTCCAGTTAGAATTGGGGCTCTCTATATCTGTCAGAGAATGAGGCCTCTCTTTTTCTGTTTGTTGACACCTTCTGAGCAATTATAACTAGGGAATGACTGCTCTCTGAGATTTCATTGGCTAGCAATGAATGTACATTAGCTACCATTACTTGGCCAAACCTAATCATATGCATTTCAGTAGATGGAATAAAGCAGCCACTGCACCGAATTTCCCCAGCAGTCCTTTCCACTAACTTAATATGGGCTAAAACTGGAGTTCTTACATGATTTGCATTTAATGTCAGCAGCATATCTCTTCAGCAAACCCCTTAACCTTTGGATATTTTCAACTGAAAGTTGACTGAAAGATAAATGGGAAATTTGGCTTTTGCTTTAACTGTTGAATTGAAACATCCAAGCAAACTTTTGTGAGTTTATCACTTCCAAATTCAGAGTTTGAGTCCAGACGGTGTGCCTGACTCATCTGGTGTCAATTCTACCTACATTTGGATTAGCTAAATCAAGAATAGTGTGAAGACATTTTAGCATGTTGAATTTCTCAGGAGGAAAGAACTCATGCTCCAGCTTGGAATCAATGTCATTTCTTTGTTGCAGTTTTGCTGTTGTCTTTCCTTTCCCCAACCACAATTGCTACGAGCTGATTTACTAGTTTTCCTTGACCAGCAGCAGTGGGATTGACAGATCTTTTAATGTGCAAACAGCTCTTTGATGCAAGGCCAACCCTCTCTACAGAACCACAAAATCTCAATGTAGAGAGCATTATCTCACCTTAGGCTTCTCCAAAAACAGAAGGCTACATATTTAGTGTTTTTCATCAGAAGATTTCAAAACATTTTACAAGGGAAGATAAGTATATTTATAGTGCAAGTGTATTTATAGTCAGGAAAGACATCAGATTCTGAGACATCAAAACCAAATATAAATGCAAAGCCTTTTTAGAGAGCTGGTGGGAAAACTTATCTTGCTATCTAATACAGTGATGTCCTGTTCTCTGTGTGATTTTCTAAGCCAAGACTTCATTGCCTCTTTCCTGTAGCTGACAGCTTACTAGAGCTGTCAGTCCTGTTCTCTTTTGTGCTTTGTTTATGCTGAATTTTCAACTGGTTGACCTAATCTAAGCAATGGGCAGTTGTGGCCTCTCCAATACCATGAATAGTCCCAGCTGTTTGTGTAGATTGAAAGGTTCTGCATAGGCCATGAAACTCTATAATGAGATGCCCTTTAGCGCAACAGGCTACTGGGAAATCTGGACCGTCTGAGTCAAGACTTGAAGATATAAAGGTGTTGTGGTTTAACCCAGCAGGCAGCTAAACACCACACAGCTGTTCGCTCACTCTCCCTCTCTCAGTGGGATGGGGGAAAGAATTGGGGAAAAAAAAAGTAAAATTCGTGGGTTGAGATAAAGACAGTTTAATAGGACAGAAAAGGAGGGGGAAATAATAATAATAATAATGATGATGATGATGATGATGATAGACTCTACAAAATAAGTGATGCACAATGCAATTGCTCACCACCTGCCAACCTATGCCCATCCCATCCCTGAGCAGCGGTTGCCACCCCCGCAGCCAATCCCCCCAGTTTATACACTGAGCATGACGTCATGTGGTATGGAATATCCCTTTGGCCAGTTTGGGTCAGCTGTCCTGGCTGTGCCCCCTCCCAGCTTCTCGCTGGCAGGGCA
>NW_008794888.1:7730384-7746366 GCF_000699145.1 Aptenodytes forsteri | reverse complement strand
GGCAGTCGGGGTGCCAGGAGGAGCTGTGCTTCAGTGCCGATCACTTCTGAAGCAGCTCGCACCCCTTCATATGCTGCTAATATCTCTTTTTCAGTTGGAGTATAGCGGGCCTCGGATCCTCTGTATCCCTGACTCCAAAACCCTAGGGGTTGACCTCGAGTCTCCCCTGGTGCTTTCTGCCAGAGGCTCCAGGTAGGGCCATTGTCCCCGGCTGTGCTGTAGAGCACATTGTTTACATCTTGTCCTGCCCAGACTGGCCCAAGAACTACTCCATGAACTATCTCCTGTTTAATTTGTTCAAAAGCTTGTCGTTGCTCAAGGCCCCATTTGAAATCGTTCTTCTTCTGGGTCACTTGGTAGAGAGGGCTTACAATCAGACTGTAATTTGGAATATGCATTCTCCAAAAACCCACAATGCCTAAGGAAGCTTGTGTTTCCTTTTTGCTAGTTGGTGGAGACATGGCTGTTATTTTGTTGATCACATCCAAATGCAAATTGCAAATGGTGGCAAACACCAGCTTTGACTTTTGAACCTCTTTGGTCTATTTGGACAACCTTACTTGGCAATGGCATTAAGTTAAAAAAAAGAACAACAAACAAAAAAACCTAGTCAATTCAGAAAGAAATAAGACAGGGAAGACTGTTTATGCAGTCTCATGCATGATAATGATAATTTAAAATATTTAACTGCACGGTCATCACGGTTTTTAAATTAAAGCTTTCCTCTCAAAACATCTTAAGCCAGGGGAGTGCTCTCAGGTAATAGTTTTCACTGACTGTGCTGCTGACTTACATAATTTGGATGCTAATCAGATCAGAATGTGTCGATATACTTCTAAACAGATTTTATTTTGAACTTTTTCTTTGCAATCAGGCAAAGAATATTTGTTAAAAAGTTTTAATTTCTATTAATTTCTTTCTGTTCCATTAGCTTCTCTACTGCTGTCCAGATTGTGGCTGTGAGGCATGAGTATTGCCTGAACTTTCTATGACCTAATCAAGCTCAGGTAAAGATAAAAACCGGGCCTAATTTCTCTTCCTTTGTGCTCTTAGAATTCAAATGATATTTTCAAGGTAAAGGGGTCATCATCTCTTTTCTGCCAGGTATGCTTTTCTCTCTCATTCAGGTTGTGAATGTATTGTGAAAACAGCAAAATCAGATTCATGTTAAGGACATGAGCTTAGTTTTTACTTTCTAATCAGATAACAGCTATTTGTGTATAGTGCTTAGAAATCAGAGTCATGGTTCATAGTTCTATTGTGTAAATATGTCCAAAGGCAAAGAACAAAGACAAGTCCTTGCCACAGAGAGTGATTTCACTTTGTATTGGATTCAAGGTGACAGAAACTATAGCTGGCACTTTAAACTCACTAGAGTCACTAGATTATTATTGGCAGTAGTTATGAAAAAGCAAAGCTTTCTTCACCTCTCCATGATTCTCCTTGTGAGGAACATTGGTTTTCTGGCCATGATCACAGTAATGTATCTGTTAAAGAAGTGATTTTTATCAGCAATTAGGTAACTAGATATTTGAACCAAAGATTGTTCTTTTTTTTTGCCAAGGAAGATATGAGACAAAGACAAGAGAACTGTCAGCTTTAGCTCAAGATTTCTTTCATACCAACCACCCAATAAATTTGAGGGAGGGCCTTTCAGGGGAGGCCTTCCCCATATTAGGCTTGTCAAGTTTCATGCAAAGTCTCTGAGACACACAGCTGTGCATGTGCTAACTCGCACCTCACCCTCTTGTTACAGCTCGGGGGAGGTACATTTATCTTTTATATGAAGCTGTGGCAGGTCCAGCGCTGTGACACGCAGTACCAGGCAGTCGGCTGGTGGGAGAGCTGGCTGGGTAGCAGAGTGGGGGATGAAGGACTGTGGTGCTTTGATGCCTATCCAGAGACTCTAGTGGACAAAATATGATGTTGTTACATGACAAATTTATATGCAACCTGACTGCTTTGAAAAAGAAAAAGATTAAGAAATTAATCCCACCTGAACACATGGGGTGAAATAATGGCTTAGTGCTTTCCTTTGGCTCTACCCTCATGCTCCTTCTCAACAAGGAATCCATTTCTATTAGCTGGTACCCAGCCAAAATCATATCTTTTTTTGAACAGTTTGATCTGCTTTGGATAAAGCTCACTAATGCCGGCTTGATTTTAATTATATCAATCTTGTGTTCATTCTTGCTAATACCTTTTTTATTTTTTTATTATTTATTTCAGCTTCAGGGGAGGATTTCAAAAGGGACTTGCTGGCTCCACCTAGTCAGAATTTGGGTTGAGGACAACCTGCCTGCCAAGTTGTGTGTCAGTGGCAAATGTAACCTCCCTAATCTGTGTTTCTGTAAAATTAAAACTTCAAAATACTTTTCTTACGTTACTGAATCGTTACCCCTTTGTGTAGGCTGTATGTTATGATTACTTAGTTTTAGAAGCAGATGAACTAGCAACCTAAGTTCTTTTATGGATTTTTAACCCTAAGGGGAATCTTCACACCATTTATCTTCAGTTACTATAGGGATCTACCTTAGATGCCATTCAAAAGCTCAAAGTCAGAAATTTCCTATAAATCAGTGAAGAGAGGCAGCCACCTCTGATGCTGACAGTGAAATTTTAGGATACTGAAATTAGCTGTCTCAAGTGCAGAGTGTAGATATTATCAAGTATTTAAATAATTTGTAAAATGCTATTAATAGAAAGATTTTCCTAAGGTCACCCAAGAAGCCTGTGGTATTATGCAAAAAAAAAATGCCCATCTCCCAAGTCCCATGATTGCACTTTAACATCTGGACAATTAATCTTCTGTGATATTTTTCAGGAAGAGTGAGAATAATAATGTATTGCACTTTGTGCGTTTTCTTTTCTCTGTCCAAAAAATCATCATTATTCAGCTTTCTGGCAACAGGCACTGCCATGCTGTTGAGGGTAAAACTCAGTGGTTTACAGCAGAGGCCTCTTCTCTCAGCCACTTTCCCATCACATTGGGTTAGCTCAAAGCAAACAGGCAACTATTTTCCCTAATGAGCACCAAGGTTTGCAATTTAGTAATACAAAGAGCATTGCCTTGTGCTTATGTTGTAAGTGCTCAGAAAAGCCTTTGTTTTACCCCTTAGACATATTAATCATTCTGGAAGATGCACTATTAAGAGAAAATCAGTTTATGTTAGTTATCAAAAATGGTTACAGTTATGAGAGATATGTTTCTCTAGAGGAAACTTATAGCCTCATAGGCTTTTAGAAAGCTATTATTCTCTTCATATTCACTCCAGATTAGCAGTGTAGGACTCTGGTCTGTGGCAGAAGACTGCACCTGAATTAAGGGTTGCACCTGAACCAACGACTGAATTGACGGTTCTTTCCTCAGACACATATAAACTTATACATGAGATCTTGGACACTTACAAATAACCAAGTTGAAAGTATTAGTATAAAGAAGTCGCACATACACGCACAAAAGTTGGAAGTCAGTGGAGCTCTGCAATCCGCCCTATGGACTGTACTCCATTTCCCAGGACTGTGACCTTCAGTATGTTCCCCTGTGCCACATGTGTACCTGCAATTGGGATGGTGTTTGAATGGATTGAGCTGATGGGACCTGATAGACACCTAGTGCTTTCTCACAACCTCATCCTGCAATACTTGCTAAGATGTCACATTGTCTAGTGCCTGTCCAGACAGCGCTGCAGCCTCCTGGAGAGGGCAGGACAGCCACTATTTTCTGTGACTTCTTGGTGCTGCTGGCATGGTGGGGTCTGTGCTCTCTAAGTGCAAGTGTGACCATTGTGCTGCTCCTTGCCAGCCCATTGAGGCTGTGTCTACACCTTTCCTGTCCAAGACAGCTGTAGGAGGGTTCCCCCCACAAATCTGCCCAGAGCACAGTGCCCAGCACACATCTCCAACCCTGCTTTTAACTTTCAGGACTGAAAAGTTGCCACTTTTCAGTCTTTGCAGAGCTGCACCCAAAGCTTTGCTCGACAAGAGCAGTGGATATTTAAATGCAAAGATGAAAGGGACAGAGAGGCTATGATTCACACACTAAGACCAGTCCCATGTTTTCTCACACAGGCTAGGATCTGGGAGATTTCCAAGGAAGAAGCTGGACTTTGAGGCATTGCTGAGGAGAATCCTAATGCAATTCAAATTATTTTCTATTAAGTCCATGGCAAATACTTGTTTGGTTAAAATGCTGGAATTCTGCCTGCACACTCCTCTGCTGAATAAATCCTCAGGTAGTCTGCTCCAAACAGGTAACTAATCTTCTGATAATTTAGCTGTGTGAGAGTGCTAAACTAATTCCCATTTATTCTCATTAGGTTCCTGTGCTCTCCTGCCCACTTCATCTGGGCTGGAATCCAGCTGACGAGAGCTCAAGAGGCTGAAGGTGGAATCCAGGTCTGATGACAGTTGCTAAAAACTCATTTATTTTCCAGGCAGTAGCATTTATTTAATTTACATTTTAATAGACTGTTATTTCAAATACTAATCAACATACTAGCTACCTTCAGGTGTCTCTCATTCTATGCACAAAATATGAAGAAAAATATTTGCTGTCATTTGAGCTTGGACTCAAATCAGAGTTTAGCAAAGTGATTAAGCATGTGCTTAACTTTATGTGTGTTTATAATTTCATTGCACATTAGCAATTGAATATTGGCTGAGTTTGATTCTGTTAATAATTTTTCAGATTTGTCATATCTTTCTTCTCAGTCCTCCTATAACTTACTAATTTAGCAAACTCACTAACAGTATTAATAATTTTTATAGGGATGGCTGTACTTTTCCCCCCCTCCATAATTTTTCAACTAAAATAATTTTTTAAGACAAAGAGATTTTTTCCTATATTTGATAAAAAATTCTGTACAATTTTTTTTTTTTAAATTAGAACTAACCTAAATTTTAATTTCAAAACCTGGTATTTGTTTTCTATGAAAACCAGATATTTTTGGAAGAACCCCTCATGCCATAGTGTTATACTTTTAAGAAAAAAATTCTTATAAAAAAAAGGTTGATATTTTCTCATGGCCTGATTAAAGCTAATGATAACTGCCTACTGTAATTCTTATCATATATTTTCTCTAGGAGACAAGCAGTGGGCAAAAAAGGTTACAGCTGTGCCTGTAACACAAATGAGAACAAAGGGAGACAATTGTAAAATAAGCTGGTCAGGATGTCTGGAGAAGAAACAGTAAGAAAAGCAAGCAACTGAATTATTTCTTGAGCCTCTTTTTTCCACCGGGGAACTTGTTAATCTCTTCAATATTAACCTTAACTTTGTCAGTGTTTAAATCTGTGTTTGTTTTGTCAGCTTCTGAATCCAAGTGAACAGGATTAGTTGCACTTGGAAAGGTTTTCTTGAGTGATTTTTCTGAATATGAGGGGGGAAAAAAGAGCTGGTGAATGATGCACAGCAAGACGCTAACCAGGTAAAAATAAAGAGAATCTGGAAAGTTTGTTGTTTTTTTTTTTTCCTTCTGGACAAAGACTTCTATGGACTGCAAGCTGCTTGAGCCTGACAGAGCAGCTGAGGTTCATCGGGCATCTACAGTGTAGCATGCCTGGCAGCTCACTGGGTCGTATGGCAGTTATCAGTGGGAAATTAATTGCAAACAGTATAAACTATACAAAGTACCAGGGCTGCAGGAGGTGGAAAATAGGATGTTCTTATATTACCAGTGTGGAGCAATACAAACCTCTGAGGAGGTGAAAGAAATGGAAATAATCTGACCATCTAGTTTGGGCAGGTGGTACTGCAGGAAAAGAATGATAAACCATAAAATTGGCTTTGGCCCTTGAGAGAAAATGCTTAACGATCAGCACATGATCATGGAAAATTTTCTTTCACATAACTAAAATACTACCAAATCTTGCACAGATTCCTAGGTTCCTACATATTAGTCAGTACAAAAATCAGAATCAATGGTTACTGGACTCTTTATGGGAAAGGATGCCTTTGTAATGTTAACATTGCTATCATAAGACTCATCATATGTAGCCTTCCAATTTGTACTTCACAGGTCAGACCAGCTGCTTTTTCACTGAAAAATAAAACCGTCATTTTTATTTTCTTTATTTTTTTTCAGTGCAAATCAGAAATAAGAACTATTTTCATTATACTGTACGTTCTATTAAAAACTGGTTTTAAAAATTAATCTATTACTCCCCATCCTTTTTGTTTTCACCGCCATCATTTCAGTAAAGAAAATAACTGGCACTTCACTCCCTCAGCCAAATATTATTTCTCTGGGAATGAAATAAACTCAATTAAATACACCCTCATAAAATTAGAGCTACCTACAAGCCTGGGTCCAGGTGTGTTCAAGGAAGGATGAGCTGACGAATAATCCCTGCTGAACTCAGTGGAACTGCTCATCTGCACGAACTGTTTGGAGGAATGAGAATGAGAGAAACTGAGGCCCAAACGCACAAGGGATCCATAAGCTGTAATATGTATTTGCTGAGTATATGTTCCCGAGCACGCCATAAGTACCGTCCTAGGTGTTGGGGAACTCTAGTATCAGACATGAACACACTCAAGGCCTTTACTTGTTGCTGAGATCGTGTGGCAGACAAGCAGATATATTGAACATCTCAGTCTGAGACTTAAAACTATATACAACTGAAATGCCTATTACCGCTCCGTAGGTAAACCTAGAAAGAGAAATCAGATTTCCTGGTTTCCAGTTTAGCACCTTCGCAGAGCAATTCCCCCTTCAGGTCCAACAGTCCTCCTAGGGAAAATGGCCAAAGTGGTAGTATGCTTACTGCATAAATTTTGCAGTAAAGTACAATGCTTTTCTGAAACAGCGTCTGAAAATATCTAATAACTATTTGCCTTTCACTGACCTTAATCTTAGAAATTTCCTCTTCAGATCTTAATTTTAATATAAATTACAAATGATTCACAACTTTTTCACAGAAAATGTCTAAAGCAGAACTATTGTCTGTCTATTTATTGCTTCCTTTTCTTATCATTGTAAAGATATTCTTAGCACAACTGAGAATTACCACAAAAATCATCATGATTTAAGTGAGTGTGTAGAATAGGTTTCATGGCGAGCTATGGCTATCATAAAAATGATTCTCAGTTGTTAAAGTTGATTCTGCCTTTTAATGTTTCCTCATAACCTGATGCTTTAAAATAGTCTGTCTTTAGAACTTGCAACAGTTTTGCTCATTTAAATATGTTTTCTTGTCTGAATTTTGGAGAGCAGTCCTGTATTATTTCTACAGTTCATCGGTTGATAAAGGACTTTGTGTAACAGAAACTCTCTAAGACCATCATACATAATGCTGGGAATCCTTCAGGAATTCATCTAGACCCAACCAAATGTGAAGAATATTGAACTGTATCTATATCAACCTTTATTGACTTGTCAATATATGAGTATATTGAATACATTGACTTTCAGGAATTATACCAGCTGCATTTTAACTAGAATGAATATCCACCCTCATGTGATCTATATCTGTATCTGTATCTATACCTATACCTGTATGTATCTCTATATCTGTGCTGAATGTAGTAACAGCAGGCCTAGAAAGGAATGCCAAGATGAGTATAAAAGCTCATGATAAGACTCAGGATAAGCCAACATCCAGCAAACATTTGAAGGTTATAAAGGGATAATCATAAAGATGATCATGTCTACAGCATTGAAAATAAATAAAAGATGATCATATTTCATGGAAATGGATTTTCTTTCCATCACGTTTAGACAACAGGGACGTAATTGAAAGAAAACCCAAGAAAATGAAGTACTCATTCCTGCTCAATCCTGATGGACACAACTGGAAAATTAACCTGCTCTGGTGACTATACCACTTTGGCCATTTTCCCTAGGAGGACTTTGGACCTGAAAGGGGGAATTGCTCTGCGAAGGTGCTAAACTGGAAACCAGGAAATCTGATTTCTCTTTCTAGGTTTACCTACGGAGCGGTAATAGGCATTTCAGTTGTATATAGTTTTAAGTCTCAGACTGAGATGTTCAATATATCTGCTTGTCTGCCACACGATCTCAGCATGAGCCTGCTGAGGGTGTCTGCGAAAGACATGATATTAGGGTTATAAGGAGGTGAGTATAGTCTGTGTGCTGGTTTAAGTCCTTTTTTCCTAATGTTATTTTTTTTGCTGATATAAACACTTCTCAGGTCACTGTTAAAACATGTTGCTGAGAAAAAGAAACTCGGATCCTTTGTGAGTCGCATGGTGAGAACACCTAGACTACAGGGATCATAAAAAAGCAGGAGGCTTGCAGGATCTGGTCATCAAAAAGAATGGAAAACCAGAATGTACATTTAGACATCTTGTAGGTAAGTGATAGCTATATAATCTTAGCAGTGGTACAGTCACCACAGCAGGTTAATTTTCCAGTTGTGTCCATCAGGATTGAGCAGGAATGAGTACTTCATTTTCTTGGGTTTTCTTTCAATTATGTCCCTGTTGTCTAAACTTGATGGAAAGAAAATCCATTTCCATGAAATATGATCATCTTTTATTTATTTTCAATGCTGTAGACATGATCATCTTTATGATTATCCCTTTATAACCTTCAAATGTTTGCTGGATGTTGGCTTATCCTGAGTCTTATCATGAGCTTTTATACTCATCTTGGCATTCCTTTCTAGGCCTGCTGTTACTACATTCAGCACAGATATAGAGATACATACAGGTATAGGTATAGATACAGATACAGATATAGATCACATGAGGGTGGATATTCATTCTAGTTAAAATGCAGCTGGTATAATTCCTGAAAGTCGATGTATTCAATATACTCATATATTGACAAGTCAATAAAGGTTGACATAGATACAGTTCAATATTCTTCACATTTGGTTGGGTCTAGATGAATTCCTGAAGGATTCCCAGCATTATGTATGATGGTCTTAGAGAGTTTCTGTTACACAAAGTCCTTTATTGGACGTGAGGAAAAATGTCTTTACTGAAAGAGTGGTGAAACATTGGAACAGGCTGCCCAGGGAAGTGGTTGAGTCCCCATCCCTGGAGGTATTTAAAAGACATGTAGATGAGGTGCTTAGGGACATGGTTTAGTGGGCATGGTGGTGTTGGGTTGATGGTTGGACTCGATGATCTTAGAGGTCTTTTCCAACCTTAATGATTCTATGATTCTATGATTACATATGGTGGTCTTTCTCTGAGAAGTTTTCCAGTATGGACTTCTTGTCGACAATGCCTGGAGGGGACTATGGTTTGGTAGGGGATTAAGGTCTGTGAAGGAGAACATGGGCATGGGGAGTGAACTAGCAAACTACATCTTCTATTAGGGAATAAAGCTCTTCTCCTTGGTTAAAATTTTATTTTTTACTTTCTATTAAAAACTTAAAAGTGTCCATAGGAGTAAACATTTCCTGCCACTGGAATTTATTTTTTTGTTTTAATAAAAAAGATAGTTCCAGAACTGTGCTAGTATTTGGTTCCAGATATCAGTACTAACCACAGAAACTCCTTTCGAATTTATGATGCTCTGCTTTGGGGGTCCTGCAAAACAGAGTGTGCCACATGAATAGCCAACGACACTCCTGAAAACTTTCCTTTCTGTCACTGGCCTGTGTGGTAACCTGGGCGTTTGCAGGAAAGAAAGGTATGGCTTAAACTGAGTTTTTTAGGGATGGTTATCATATTTTGTACACTTTTCTGTATTAATATTTTGTTTCCAATGATTGATCTAGCTGTAATTGAAAAGTTCCTAAATAATAAAAAAACCAAGGTAATACAAACCACATATAAAATAAATTAAAACTATGTTAGGTTGGTGAAACTGGGTAATGAAAGCCATAAAATTCATAGTCATATTCCAGTCCTTGAAGGTGCTTAGCAGTTGTGAAGACCTGAGCACTCTTGCCGTTGCAAGGGCCCTGAAGGAGCAAAGCACCTCACAGGTTTGCATGGGGGTTGTCTGGTGCAGGCAAAACCCAGAGGTCTAGTGTGACCTGCTATGCTTTGTTAGCAAAGACTGTAGCTTGCACTGTGAATCTCCCTGTGGTTATGAGCTTGCTTTATCATTCTTTTAACCTAGTTTTCTGTTCTCTGATTAAGGAGATTATGTGTAATGCAGAGCTACTGAGTTAAGCCCAGGGAGACCAGAATCTTTATTAAAGGAACAGATCATGGTGCAAAACACATTAACTTTGCCAGCTTAGACTGATGGGAACTGTGGGTGTCTCGTGAGATGAGAGATTCGGACAGCAATTAAGAGGAGCACAGTTTTTGTCCATATTCAATGACTGTGAATGCATAGTGGAATGAGGATGAATAATTCAGGGCCAGATTCTTTCTCCTTAATTATATGACATGTACCAAGTTTGTAGATTGACAAACACATTTGGCAGCAGTGTTGACATAGTCACCACCTACCTTTCACTCCCTGCTGCTCATTGTTGTCTCTGCAATTGCCCACTGTGCTATGGTAGGACAAATAACTGATGTGACCAAGAGGAAACCTCTTTTCCACAAAAAATTCAGGGTTTTTTTGAGGTGGATGAGTTCCAGTAAAGGTTACCAAAGAAATTCTCATAGAATAACGCAGAAGGAAATGGGTGCATGTGAGGTTAAAGTATGGTTTCATGCAGGCAAAAGCAGTGTGTAAGGGGATATGGTGGATATGTAAGTATGACCTATTTACAAATAAGTGAACACCATATCCTGTAAATCCAATATCATTGTTTATAGAGGAATTCACTTCCCAACACAGCTAAATAGTTTAAGGACTGTGTGTCCTCTGAAAAGGTCACCTGGTTACCCTCTCCAGAGCCCCCAGATTTGCATTGATTCCATTATAATGTGTGTTTGGATGAAAGCAGATGAAAGCACTTGAAGAGGGAGAGAGTAAGAACATAAGGTCTGCATCAAACTGAAGCTCCATCCTTTCTCCTGCATTCAGTGAGAGATGCCTAGGGAAATAATATAAGGATGCAGGAGGTACACAGAGTTATCCTTCTACTTGTACCACTTTCAATCTCTAAATATTTTGCACCTTTAGGGACATCTTGACTGAAATATTTCATCTGTATACTGTATTTAATAGCTCTTCATTAACTTTTCTACTGCAGTTGCTCTTTGAATCCATGTCCAAACTTCATCCGTGGTTTAATTATTTGTTTTAATTTGTGTGATCAGTTCATTAGGTGTCTTCTAGCTCCTGTTGCATGAGAAATAAAGATTAGCTATTTCCCTGCTCAACAGCTCTATTCCATTAATGTTTTTATAGCTCTTTATTGCATTTCTCTCTTAATCACTTTTACCTAGGACAGTGGCTCCTAATTTTGTTGTGTAACTTCCATATGGATACTGCTCCATGTCTCTAATCATCATCACTCTTCTCTGAATTGCTTTTAATTCTGTTATATCTTTATTGAGATGGGATGACAGAATCGCTCTTAGTATTCTTTCAAGGTAAGGTACCTTATAGCTTTAAACATCATCACAATGATGTCTCTATTACTATCCTCATAATCACTAATACTATTCTGATCTGATGCCTAAGCTATAAGCAGGTATTTTCATAGCACTGTCCCCAGTGATTTCAAGGTCCTTTCTGGAGCTAATTTAGCACTTATCCATTTCTATGCATTCTTAGTGTTTTTTTTTCCAGTGCATTGATTTGCATATATTAATATTGCATTTCGTCTGATATTTTAGTAGCCAGTCACACACACTTGTGGGATCCTTCTGCAATATCTCACAAAGAAATAATTTTATATTGGAAAATTTTACCCCCTCACCATTCACTTCTTTTCCATATCATCCGTGGGTAAAGTAAAACAGCCCCAACCCCTTGGGAATCTACCATTCTTCTGAGGACTATCTGTTTATCCCTACCCTTTGCTTCTAACCTGTTGCTCAGTTATTAATTTACAGTGGGACCTGCTCTTGTATTCCATGCCAGCTTCTTTTCCTGACCAGCTTTTGTTGTTCACGTTAAAGGTTTTTGGAAATTCAGATGCCCCATTATACCTTCTGGACCACACTGATCCATGTCCTTGTTCATGACTGACAAACTGGCAAGCACTCCTGAAGCATGACATCCATCTGTCATTTGGATTCATTCTCATTTTATCACATTCATTCACATGTCTATAAACTTTATTCTTTGCGTAATTTCAACTAATTTGCTCTATATCCCAGTCCGGTTTACTGGGGTGTCGCTCTTTGAATCCCCATAGACTTCTTTCTAAAATTTAGGTCACATTTTCTGCCTTTTACTCCTTTGGTACTATGGCTGATTTAAACATAAGGCAACATACTACAGATTTTACACTTGATTTCCTTTAGAGCTCTTGCATGAGTAGCATCTGGTCCCACACATTTGTTACTATTTATTTTACCACCTCTTTCAAAACCTTTTCAACTGACACTTGAATTTGAAACAGTTACTCTGACTCATTCCCTCTACAGAAAGGTGCAGGTGTGGGATCAGGCCTTAAATATGTTATTTCTTTTTATATCTCTTTTCCACATTAAAAATAAATGATAAATCAATCACTTATCTGAGCATTTTCAAGAGAGTCTATATTTAAGCCTGAGCATTTTTGTCAATGTTTTTCCAGGGAGAAGGCATTCAAGAAGACAGCTATGTATAGCTATTTTTTCTGATTGCATTTTAATTAATTTAGTTTCCTGTTGTTTTTTTCCTGCTGTTCCCTCACCCTCCTTCTTGTAAGGGATTTCTTGTAGGTGAAATGTTTTCTTCAGTCTTCAGTCTATGAAATTGTACCAGGCAATATCTGAGGGTCTGACTTTCTGAATGGCCTTTCGTGTGCTTGCTTGAATACTATCAGTATGTTCAAAGCTTCAGCCTAAAGGTGGTCAAAGTCCCCTCTTCACCTGTATTTTTTCCAACCGGGATTTCAAAAGCTTCCTGTGTTTTTTAGCTGCTAGTAACTCTAATAGAAACTTGAAACCCAGAGACCTCAAGTCAGCCTCGCCAACACTAAACACTCAGGAGAACCAGGGCAAGGTCCTTGAAAGTGCTCAACCAAAATGAGGGAAGCACTATGTGAAAAAAACCCACTTCAGAATTGAACGCAGAGGGAAAAGAGGTCAGAAGGGAGCTATTAAATACACACTGGAGACAGAAAGATGTTCAGATGTTATAGAACATCTAAGCAGCTCAACCATACTCTACAAGACAGTTGATGATCTCAAGTCAGTCACACAGAACAAATCTTTGGTTTATCAGCCTGATTTATCAGGACTAGCATTATGCCTGACTACATTCTGCAAATCCTTTTATTGGGTATTTAACTGCAGTCATTTCTTCTAAAGAAGCCACCCCCAGGTTGACAAATCCATCCAGAAGATCTTCTAGTGCTAGAGAACTTCCATATGAGCTGAACAATAGCTGCAGCCCTTTCAAAATATGGCCTTGTCAGGCTTTGCAGTCCTGAAAAGTGCTTGGGACACTCATGTTCTCAGTGCCTCATGGTGCTCTGTTCAAGGAGGCCCATCCAAGGACACTTAATCCTTTGCAGAAGTATCTTGCCTGTGGGCTTGTTTTGCTACCCTCATCTTTCCAGCACCTAGTGTTCTCCTGTCTCTCAGTTATAGTTCCCTGTTTCTCATTGCATCCTCTGATCCTGAAGAGGCACCGGGTTTGTGGACCTGGTGCAATGAATTTCTGTTGTTTAGGGCAGCTTTCAGTTGCAACCACAGCTGGAGTAAATGATTCATTTCAGCCACTTTGCTTTACACACTGATGTTCTGAGTGTGACTGAAGAGAGGAAAATTCAGTCCTCAGCTAGAAATGGAAAATAGTCAGATGTCCCTAATCAATTTTAAACTGCTTTTATTTCTAGCATCAGTAGCAGCCAGAGAAAACTTGGTTATAAAATTGAGTCATTCCTACTAGGTCCAGGATGAGAAACCAGAAGCCTTCACTCTTCAGAAGCCCATTTGACAGGGGCAACAGTTTCATCTTGCAGGGATCTGGAAAACCTTTCAGGCTTGAAGCTCCTTCTGCAGACAGCTTTCACCTGAAAATGTCTTCAAGTCAGAAGTGGAAGAGGAAAGCAAAATTAAAGAACAGTGAACCTATACTGAACGTCTAAGACAGGACTAAATTTGAATGCCTATTCCAGATTAACATCATCTTTCTCCAAAATCAGTCAGATTAATTCCCACTGAGCTGGTCACTGCATGGGAAAATGTGGTAGAAGCTGATTATATGCTGTGAAGAATTTGGAAACAGAAATTTTCTGTTTGGTTTCTGTTTTGTTTGAGTTTTATTTTTAACCCACCTGTGTTATTACTATTGTTTTCTTTGGCTTGTTTATTTTGGGTACTGCAGAGTCCTTCCCAAATGTCTTGTCTGATACATCTTTTCTGCAGTGTGAACAAAGTTTATTGCTAGTACAATATTAGCTTTTCTAATCAGAAACTGACGTTATTACCTAATAGTTATTGCACTGCATTACTAGCCAGATGTTGGAAATAATG
Source organism: Aptenodytes forsteri (assembly GCF_000699145.1). Classification (NCBI taxonomy): domain Eukaryota; kingdom Metazoa; phylum Chordata; class Aves; order Sphenisciformes; family Spheniscidae; genus Aptenodytes; species Aptenodytes forsteri. The sequence goes on along the minus strand of NW_008794888.1, from coordinate 7,731,905 downwards.
GGCTGATAAAGCTGCTATTAATTTAAACAAGTTGACAATTTCAGGCTTTTGCAGCACAAGATCAGGAGACCCATAAAAGAGCAGAAAAATAATTTGAGTAGCAAAGGTAATCAAAACCTTGTAAACTCGTGAATTAATATCCAAGTACAATACCCTGCCTCAGCCTGATAGCTGCGTAGCCACGCAGGGTACAGTATGTGCTCCAGTCCAGAGCCCGGAGACTCTGACCAGACTGCAGGCAGACAAAAAATATGAGACTGTGTCAATGTCGTTCTGAATCTGAGCTAATATGTTTCACCTCTTCACAGAAGATATCTTATCTTCTAACACTAAGATAGTCCTGAGGTTTTTGGTCAGCTGGAAACATAGACAGAATGGGCTCATATCTCCTGTAGCTTTCCATGGAGAGGGAAGTGCACCGTTACTGGGTGGGATTTAAGGAGTTGTGGTTGTGCATGTTTAGCAACTGGCTGGGGAAATTTCTCTCCTCACTTGCTGTGTGAAAGTCAAAATTTTTCCCTCTGCTGATAGAAGAGGAAAGTAGAAGCTCATTTTGGTCTAAACCCCACCTTTTTCTGTCAAAAAAATGCTTCACTCAGCTTGAGAATGCATTTGTGGGGCTTGCAGTTCTAGGATGGAAACAAGGAAAAAAACTTTGATACCCTGCGAGGAACCATTCTTTGATCTTCCATTCTAAGTTGAAAATACAGAGTACCTTAATGTAACATAGTGGAATAAACCTAAATAATCACCAGATAACATTTCAGTGCATGCCTGTCTATCCTTGGAGAAAGATTAGAAAGCAAATAGGTTTCAGATGATAGAATATTTAACAAACATGTTGAAGGTGTTTAGATGCAGTAGCAGAGGAAAAGAGGACATTCATTGGTATTCAAAAATAGAACAGAGTACACAGTAGAGCAGCATCCTTTTGGAGCAGAAAAAGTATACTACCAAGGATGTACTGATGTTTCAATCTCCAAGAAAGTCAAAAGGAACTTTGCTACCTATTCATAGGCAGTAGTGGTTCCCATGCTTGATTTTAATCTCAGCTCCAACTGCGTAACTGTCCAGAGCAACTTTCAGTGAATGTAGGCACAGACTCCTATTCAGTTTACTGAGCTTAGTCCTAACTCTGTTGAGGGAGAGGAAAGATGCTGTCCTGGTTTCAGCTGGGATGGAGTTAATTCTCTTCCTAGTAGCTGGTACAGTGCTGTGTTTTGGATTTAGTATGAGAATAATGTTGGTAACACACTGATGTTTTTGTTGCAAGGGGATATTCCGTACCATGTGACGTCATGCCCAGTATATAAGCTGGGGGGAATTGGCCGGGGGGCAGCGATTGCTGCTCAGGGACTGACTGGGCGTTGGTTAGAGGGTGATGAGCATTTGCATCAATTTTTTTTCCTTTCCCTGTCTTTTTTTTTTCCTCTCTCTCTCCCTTTTTGTTTTACTTTCCATTACAATTGTTGTTGTTGTTGTTGTTATTATTATTATTATTATTATTATCATTTTATTTCA
>NW_008794888.1:7691851-7730188 GCF_000699145.1 Aptenodytes forsteri | reverse complement strand
GTGGTGCTCAGTTGCCGACTGGGGTTAAACCACGACAAATGCAAAAGTTAACCTTCACTGCTAGGTTTACTTGTAACTCTTATAGTTACAAGTATTTGCTTGTTTGGTCTGTATTTTTTTACAGTCTAATTGGGATAAAATATATCTACTTATACATATGTAATACATCTATATAATGTAGACAATATATAGAGCATGCTCTTTTCTGTTATTTGGCTAATCCTAATTATACCATCTAGGAGAGGAGGAGCAAGAATAAGGAAAAGAGAAGAGTAATTTAAATTAATCGTATTTAACTTTTGAAATCTCACATTAAGAGGTTTGTATTTTACTGTGATTTTATAAAACTAGGCTAGTATCATGAGAAAGCACCAATGCTCCTTTCAAGCCTTTTTGTTTGAAAATATGGCTAGTATTATATTTATGTCTTTAAATGAACTATTTCTATTGCAATTAAAAATATCCCTTGGAGAACGAATATAAATTTAATAGAAACATTTATTAAATCTTTATAGACACATTTACTTTAGCCTCCAAGTATTCTCAGAATCTTGACTAAAAAAAATTCTAATTATCATGTCAAATTCGATCTGACAATGTCTTTTTTTTAAAAACAAACTGATAGAACAAATGGAAATGCCACATGGATAACTGAAACTTACACTAAGAAATCTTTTCTGTGAAAAAAAGTTTCTCATTCTGGTTGATTGGCATACACAATGACTACAGGTGATAACTTTTATTCATCAGTGTGATATCAAGATATCAGTGTTGTAGGGCATTGTCTGTGAAAATGGCATAATTGATGCACTTCCTCATCAGAGGTGTTTTCACCCAAATATAATGGACTAGATACAAGGACAACACTTAAGTACTTACTGTAGTACTGGTGTAGATGAGTTGTCTAAATAAAAAATAGTAATCTAAAGAAAGTCTCAATGATCTGTCACCTAACACTGGAAATATCTAGATTCACTATTTTTACAAATTTATTTACTTCCACAGTTGTTAATATCTGAGCAGCTATCTGTTCCAATGACTAGTATTTTTTAAAAGATAAAACAACTCCACCAAGAACAGTGGTGAGACCAGCCCTGGAGGGCCTTGCAGCCTGTTGACTGCTCTGAACCACGCAGAGGAGCAGGGGTTTGAGATCTCATCCTCAGGCAAGTGCAACAGAGAAAAACTCCAGGGAACCAATCAACTCTGTTGGCTTTTGTGCAAAACCGAATCTGGTTGGCCTGTTTGGAGAATATCCACAGCCTCAGACAAGAGTCACCGGGGAGTGCCCAGTCTGAGAGTTTCATTCACCTCTGTGGCACCAGCGCTACTGACACTACTGATAGGTCTCTGCAGCACAACACAAAGGACATCAAGGACAAGATCGCAGTATCCATGCTCACACCGAGTCGTGCCATACCTTTATGAGACTATGCATGAGCTAAATAGCTTCTGAGAAGGGGAACCCATATGAGGCAAGCAGACCACTTTTTCCTTTTAGTTCCCGAAGGAGAAACAGGGCTCCAGTCATTTACGTGACCTACCCAACATCAAATCAGCAGATCAGTAGCAGAGACAGCAGCATTTATTTCTCAGAGATGAAAGTTTGCTAAAATCTTAGAACAGGGAAAGCAAAGCACCATGGTGCTAGATCAAAACTGACAGGAGAAGGTTGATTCTACAGCTCCTTTAGCCCCTAGCAGTGATGCCTGCTGTCTACTGCCTCCTTTAGAAAATGACAGCAATGTGTTATTCAGATCAATTTAACTGCTTTTCTTTCTAAGAAGCAGTTGTTTTTTCAAGACATGTTATTCTAGAAGATCTATATTTGTTTAAAAAGAATGTACAGTCCTGTTTTACTTTCAACAAAATGCATCGATATTATTAGACTAGGTGAATTATGAAAATACTATTTAGGAGAGTATCTTCAAACCTTCACATTCTTGCTATAATTAATTGTGTCTCTTTAAAATCTCTATTCAGAGGCATCCCATAGATTAGAAGAGAATTCAGACTAGAAATAGATTTCTTCATTCAGCATCTGCATTTTACGGTGACATAATTGCAACATTTTTAACAGCTATGTTTTTGTTGCACATTTTTGTGTCACGTTGTTATCTTTCATTTTGGATTTCTATATTGTCTAAGTTACAGTTTCTGGTTTCTGTTCTACAAAACAGATTCTTTCTATGATTTTCCTTCCTTCGCCTTGTTAGTGTTGTCAGTTCTTGTAATGGATTCACTTTTACACTCAAGTCTAAACAAAATTTTTGTTATCCGATAAAATAAGATTATCTTCACCTCCATTCTATGCTAATTAATTCTCCTTATTTAATATTCACATTTTGCGTTACTCAGTGCAGATGAGGAGTGTTGTTAAGTGAGCAGCTTTTCCAAGGGCCAGATTGTGACTAGATTTACGTGCTCACAGAATTCAATGTAATAGATATAGACTTCCCCATCTTTTCCACTTTCTTTTTCTCCTTCAAATCATCCTGTAAACAAATATCTAGGGAGAAATCACTGTGAAGGTTTTTATCCATTAGGAAATGTACTGGCATAATTAAGCCACTGCAAATTACAATATCAATATGAACCCCCATGTGTTTATTCTGGGACAATGGTTCTTTGTTCGTTTGTTTTATGTTGCTGTGGAGATGGTATAATGTTAGAATGGAAAAAAAAAGAAAGTATAATTATGTTTATTCCATACCAAAATATGTGTCTGTGCAGTTGCAGTGATATAATAACCAAAGGGGTATCATTCTAGGAAGTACCCCACATAGTGGAGACCTGTAGCACTCTGTCTCTTGGGATGATGAAGCTCACTGACCATGAGTTCAGTGCTGCGCATTAAACTTTCCAGAATACCGTCTTTGCATATGGCTTATTTTTCCCAGAAAAGGGCTGGGCTAAAATTTCCACAAGCACTTGACTTAGTCTTTGTCTTATTTCCAAAAGCAAACTTCTTAGTTCTGTTGGAATAAATATAATTGAAAGTATTCAAGACTGTCTTTGTGTTATTTGCGAATTGTGGAAAGGTCATAGGGTACTGAATGGCTATTGAGGTTATACTAAGGGTTACAACACAGAAAAATCATTCCTATGAAAATAATCCTTGAAAGTGGATGCTTCCTTCTTTAGTACAAATTATTCAGTATTTTACTCTCTATAATGTGGTCACAGTGCAGTAAAAAATTAATGCTGTTCACGTAATGCAAAAAAAAAAGAACTAAAGAGGTGAAACTAGTTATTTTAGAGGTGTTTGTGAATAGGGAAGGAAGGTGTGCGCAGAAAGCAGAAAAAACTCATACTTGGAAAGTGGGGGAAAGTCTCAATGCTATACTAACAAATATACAGTTGCTAGAAAAAGGGTTTTGCCTTTTTCTTTTTGCAGAATCTGGACAATGATATTGGAAAAGAGAAATTTGGTTAGAGACATAATGGATTTTTAAAATTATTAATTTTAGAAGTTGAGAAGTGGCCTTGAGTATGAATATAATGTTTATTTTTTGGGGGATTGGATAGCTGGAGGAAATCACAGAACAATTACATTATTAGGAAGCGCTTTCCGAAAGGGGATCATTTAAAAATATTTCTTTTGGGGAAATTGGTATATATTTTTCTCAAATAGTTTAATGGTAAAATCAATTGTGCTAATATTTTGTGTTACATGAAAAGAAAAAAAAAAATTAGAATTAAAATTGTAAAATTGCAGTCAGACCGTAAATGAAAGTCTCAAGCCTTCATTCATAAGGAGTGGTTAACAATGCCTTTGTAATGCAGATTCACTTACTGTAAGGTTTCGTTTGATGAATTGAATTATTCAGAAGATACTCAAAGCAGCACTGAAAAACAATACTATCTTCACTGACATAGTGTCAACAATTACAATCCAGTTATTTTCATGTTGCAATGTACCCACGTAAAGTGGACAGTATAGCGTTTTGTAGGTCAACATGGATCAGGTTTTCATGCATGAACTGAAGAAGGACGATTGTGTTGCTCTTAATACATAGATATGTTCAAGTTCTAATTGAAATGTGCCTTGTATGCCTGTTTCTTTCCTCTTAGGAAACTAAATCGTTCCAGTGGAAGTGCTATGATGTAACATGTCTACACAGACGCTGAAAGAACTCATTGTGGCTTTTCATTATAACCAGCACTGCAAGAGGTTATCATTCATCTCTTGTTATAAAGCACAGACAGACTATTTCATCTTAAGAAGGAGGAATATTCAAGAGAGCAGCTAATGGTACCTGGGTTTTTTGAAACTCTCTTCACTTCACAACATTTTGGTGTGAAGGAGATAACTTTCCTTCAACGGCTGAAATGCCTGGTACATGACAGGCCCTGGTGCCTGGTTTTTAAATCTGTTCTTACAATAAAATTGCAGAGGACATGCAGTCAGACAGCTTCTCAGTTCCAGGTTCTTTGCTTAGCAAACAAACAGCTATGCACACTTTTTGCTATTTAAACAAGACAGCTTCATTTCAAATGCATGTACAATTCCCATTAAAGTCAAGGAGAGCAGGACATGTCTGAAAACAGGATTTTTCTTTTACTTTCCTTTGGCCTTCTGATCAACACACCAGGAGAATGAACAGCATCTTGTTAGGAAATTCAGTGTTTCAAAGCGTTTCAAAGGGAATAGTGAATAATGAATAAAGAGAGAGAATTGAAAAAAGGAGCTATAAGAGAAAGTAAAGAATGATAACAGGAAGAAACCGTTACAGCATTATTGGGGAGTGGAGAACAAAGGGTGCTGCTAACATCCTCCCATGAGGTATGCATGTCCTGACCATACCATACAGATGTGAATGCTGCTCTGTCCAGCCCTGCTCAGAACATGGGAGGCATTCTCCTCCTTCTGTCTCTTACAAGGCCAAGATCTCTTGAAATTTCTCCTCTCTATTGGCTCTTTCAACATATTTTAATCAGTTTGAAAGTCTTCTAGGTAAAACATAGAATAGAGCCGTATTCTAGAAAAATGAAGAATAATAATAGGAAAGGACCTCAGGTGATCTATCCCCATTCTTCAAGGCAGGACAATCCTATCCATATCATTGCTGATGACTGATTTGTTCTTAAAGATCTCCACAGCTTCTCCAGGTAATCTAGTCAAGGATTTCACTAATCTTACTGTTGTTAATTTTCTTAATATCTAATCTGCATGTTGCTGCAATTTTAAATCCATTGCTCCTTATCCCGCAGGCCATGAATATGAAAAATAGATTATTTTTATCATCTTTGCAATATCCTTTCAGGTTGTTGGCGATTTATCGATGCCCTCTTTCTGATTTCTTTAAGCTAAGCAACCCCAATTCTCTCAGAGAATTGACATTCTTTGAACTTTCTCCACATATATCTTGACATAATGCTCCTAAAACTTGACACGGTATTCCAGGTGAATCTATACGAGCACTGTGTGGGAAAATTATTTCATGTGATTTTCTGGTTACAATCTATCTCTCATTAAAATTTCTGGGGTTTTGTAACAGCTTGGCATTGTTGATTTATGATCATTTTTTCTCGGCTTTCAGAGCTTTTTAAAGATGCTCCAATATTAGCAGCCTAAACACTTGAAACAGACCTCAGCCATTAAAATTATTATGAAATAATAATGCAGGGAACTTTTGGTATAAATATATGCTTATTTCTCATTCAGTGTTGGATTCATTAAAATTCATCTTTTTGAATATCTCATTTCCATCAGAGGTAAGAAACACTATTATTTTGTAAATGTCTGCTGAAATTATCAAAGATTATCACCGTTCTCAGAAGATGAGAGCTTCTAAGGGAGCACATAAAAAATCTTATAACTGGCAATAAAATTGTGAGATTTGATAGCACCAGGATTCAGGAGATCGCCAATGAGAATAGATTGCTAAAATCACCTCAGAGTGGTTTTACAAAGCACTAAATTAGTGAAAATTGATCATGATTTTATCCTGGGATCCAAAAATTGAGTTTTCAGTTCCCAGTTTTTTTGGCTGTGACCTTGGCTGTGTGGTTGACTTTCTACAACTGCTTCCCTTAATCTGATATGAAAGAGTTCGTAGCTAAATAGACAGTCCCCTACTGTGAATTTACAGCATCCCATGCCATTGACCCCAATCTTATATTGCAATGTTAAAAACTGAAGGGACATACCTGGATATTGAAAAATTTTGATCATAACCTCTGTTGATTATCAGAGGAATAATAAAAAATAGGCTGGAAATTAAGAAGGAAAATATACAATTTGTGGAGTGGTGAGAGTAATACCGATGGGAAAACTTTGGGAAAGAATTTGAAATACTGTGATAGGAGGAGGTACCAAAGGAGAAGAGTGGAAAAGAATACATCTCCTTCATTACCCAGCAGAAACTTCACCAAAGAAGCTCCCCCCAAATCACACACACAGTAGTTCATATAGATCTGGGCCAAGAGGATGTGTCTAGATTTTAGCAAACACATTTTGTTCAGATGAGGAGCTGTACAGTCAGTCTTTTACTGCAGAATTGAGTCTTTTACTCAACCAGCCCTTCTAATTGCAGAGAAATCTCAGCCCAGACAAGGTCTACTAAGCAGGGGACAATCAGAGGTGCTATATTGTAAATAAAAGAGAGGGAAAGGAAAGCTTTAAAAACAGAAGACAAATTGCACCATCATAACTCTGCTGCAAATAATTTACAAGTACAGAAGTAGATCTCTGCATGTTAATGACAGAAAACAGATACGACCACTGGTATTGACCTACATGGTAGGTAAACCTCAGTCTGATCTTCCTCATAGATGAAGAGCACCAAAAGCCAGCTGGAATCAGGGCAGTCTCAGTCTGACCCCCAGAGCACAGGCTGTGGGACTCCATCACATGCCTTCACCCCATGACTTCTGGTTCTGGCACAACCTATCTCTCAGCTTGGTTTTGCTGTTTTTCTCTAGTTGCCTGCAGGGCCTTGGACTTTGTGTGTCCCTGATTTCCTCTGCCTTTGAGGGAGTCTCCTCAGTTCTGCACTCTTGAGTTAAAGCTAGCAAGACCCACCTGGTCTGGCTGTCAACCAGCATGAATCAGCAGCGGTTTTATGTAGTGTCCTAGCACCAGACAACTTGGCCCTGTTATAGGTGATTTTTCCTGTAACAAAACCAGGTTTATAATATTCCATGCTATACAATATATGCTGATTATCAACTTACAGTATTTTTACAGTGTAAACTGCTTTTTTTTTTTTTTAAATCTCAGTCTTGCCTATTAAGTTACAATCAGAATAGACTGTCCTTTCTATGTGTGTGGAGATGAAACGATTGCTCTTTTCTTAGCAGTTCCTGTCCAGCAGCTACAAAGCTGAAATGCTAGGTAATTGTGAAATTTATGTACTTTTCCTGGGGGGTACTATAGGACTTTTTGCTGGTGAGGGACTGCTTTCACTTGATGGCAGGAATACTGACAGATACATCTCTATTTCTCTTTTTAAATAGACCATTTACGGAACATGAAAGAATTTATTTGGAAAAAAAGAGAAAGAAATCACTGGGCAAAGGCTAAGTGTACTGGAAAGAAAAGCTATAACCTTAGAAAACAAATGAATATAAAAAGTTTTGGTCCCAATGACTAACTAACATTTTTCTTACTTTGGAGGAGCAGTTTGACTCCAGTCTTGCGGCTTGAAGAAAGCAGCATCTGAATTTGAAATGAATGCTAATGATTTGGGGTGTGTGTGCGAGTCTTGGCTCAAAATATGTTTATTGTCTTCTGTAATGGGTGTGGGTGCCCACACTGTAAATACCTCTGTTAAAATTATATGTCACATGGGAAAATTAAATTTATGGATTAGTGCATTTTGATTTTCAGACCCAGGCCAGTGTCACCACTGTGCTTCTCAATCCTCAACACTCTCTGTTGCATTGGGTCTCTGGTGTAGAATGTATTCATTATTGCTTCTGCAACATAATTTACACTTACTAATTTGCTACAGATTGACCTTTTAAGACAACAGAAGATAAATAATGGGGTCAGTGAATCCCTGGAGCACCTTCATAGAGGTTTGGCAAAATCACCCTAATGATTCAGGCTTTTATAAGCCTTGGATTTGCATAGTATTAGGGATGATGTTGATGTCCAGTAAATGATCAGCACTAAGATATCTATCAATCAAATAGCTGAGAGGAGCACCTCTTCCCATGCACTCATATCATAAGCTTAGTGATAGTAACCATTTGCACAGAGGGGTAAGTACTTTTGAAATTCTTAGAAAGAGCCATTAAATAAAGGGGAACTGCCTGACTTTAGGAGCCTGCACAGCCATATATAGCAGCACAAAACTGGGCTATAATTCTAGTCAATGGCATGGCTCATCTCTAAAGTTGTACTTTCCTGAATGCTTTGAATGAGAATGATGCTTCTAATAGCAATCTAACATGATAGTAAATGTCCACTTAAATCATAATTTAAGGATTTAGTACCTGGGTTTAGGAAAGTAAATCTCTGTATGAGAAAGGCCAAGTTGTGAAGGCATCTCGATCAAGCCCAAAGCACTACCAAAGGGGAAAAAATCATAGAGTGGTAAAAAGCTCTTTAAACAGTATGGATAATAACACACATATTCTTGTAATGAGGAAGGAGAATAAAATGTTAATTCACCCAAGATTTAATAGTTTTCTTAGTAGAATGAAGCAGATTTGAGAGCTTTGAGACTTATTAAGGAAACCCTGAGACTCTCTAGACGGATTTGGAAGGTTGTCTTCTGAACCAGCTTTTGACTGCGAATGTGCCATGTGTATCAGAATAACTCACTGCTCTTGCCGCGGCCCCAACGCCCTGTGCTGTGCTCTGGTGAGGTGTCACAAGTATGGATGGTATGGGACATATCCAAGAAATACTCTTATGGTATGGGAAAGTCTACGGGCATTTTCTGTACACCTCAGAAAAGCTCTTGGGAGAAATAATCTTTAGCTATTGCTTGCATTTGACTTCCCTTGCCATTAAATTGTTCTCTAATTTTTTATAATAGATGCTTTCGGACAGCAAAAGTTAGTCAGTATACATGCTGTCTTTGGAAATATATATACATAGCAGTGTACCACCAATCATTATACCACTGATTACAGTGTAACATAGAAATCACAGAGCCATAAAATTCCTCCATGTTGAAAGATGTGGGTTTTAAAAACAGGGTCAAGGCAGCCCCTATAGTCAAGCAGCCCAAGTGGCCACAAACACACCATAGACCGCCTCGTGCAGAAGATTGCTTTTGTCTGGGTCAAAAGTGATAGAAAACAGGCTGTGGAAAGAATTGTTATACTTGGAAGACAATCCAGAAAAGACTACCTATTTGAAAGAAAAAGAAAAAATTAAATAGCCAAGGGAGGGGATAATCAATGAGGAATTCATGTGGAAAGTAGATTATATACCTGAAGGATTTGCACTCAGAAAGCAAGCTGTTAGAGAAATGGAGAAAATAGGTAAAAAGAGTTCTTGGAGCCTGTATTTTCTTTTACCTTTTTCCTTGTTTCCTTTCCCCTTCCCCCTTCCCTTTTTCCACACTTTTTCCTTTTTTCACTCTTCCCGCCCACCTTTTCCTTTTTTCCCTCCCCCCCTCCCCCTTCCCCAATGGAAGCTTCCAAGACCATTTTTAAGGCTAAGAAAATGAACCAAGCCCAAGAGAAAGCATCAGTGACAGAGAAAATGTTATAAAGGAAAAAGGTATGATGGAAGTTATTATGAAAAGTCAGGGAAACAGACCAGAAGAAATACCTGAATGCCATGAAACTCATGAAGAAAAAGGTTATAACATGATGTAGGGAAATGAATGAGCTAAAAAGAGAAACGGAAGTGAAGATTTGTGATGGATGGAGTTAATATCGATAAGGCACAGTGCATATGACAGGTAGGCACACATGGCATGCAAGACTTCCTCTCTTAGCTTCCTCCTAGAAGACTAGATATACTGCTAAGAATATTAGTAGGTAATATTAAGAATATTAAGAAACTAAGAATAGTAGGACAGAGTAATCTAGGGTATCAAACACTAAATTATATATCTGGTCTCAAAATATTTCCTGTTTCTTTCATATTAATCTTAGCTTTTTGTGGGAACTAAACAATAACCAGTATGAGTAAAATTATCAGGATAGGATATGAAATAATCATGTTTTAATTTTGCTTGCAAAATGTTGTCTTTAAGCAAACAAAAACTCTGAGTAGAACTAGGCAGCAATGATTTTCCCCTCCTGTGAGAACATAGAGAGTAAAAAAAAAAAATTCCACCTCAAAAGAGACTGAAAAACCAGAATCTTAAAAATATCAATAAACAAATGAATCAAAGGAAAATGAAACCAAACTCAAAACAGTGGAAATGGTTTGATAATGTCAATACATAGCATTTTGACATTTAACTTTTAAGTAATTTTAAAATAAATTTCAGAAAAAAAGATATTGATAATGATAACAAAAAACCTTGTGCTTTGAAAACACTGAGAGGACCCAGTTGGGCAACTCCAGGACTTACTCAGCCATTCAAACTGATTAGTGAACTCCACTGCTTATTGAACAACTTGGACCAATTCACAGTCCCCAACTGATGTTTCTTTGGCTGCAGTTTTCCTAGTCATATAATCCTTTCCATTCAGCTGCTCTCATCTCCAAAGAGAAAAGCAGGCTGAAACCTCTCTTTCTGCTTTGCTTTCAGTCCTTAAGAAGATACCATGGATTTTTCATTCAAGGAAAAGTCCCTCTGAAGATTTTTCAGCGAGTCTTGGCATTTTGTTGCTCCCAGGGCTGGGAAGCCTCTGCTCTGTGGCCCGTGGCAGATCTGATCTCCTCTGTCTCTTGCTGTCCTACCCATTCTGGCTGCCTAATGTATTTACACAGAAATTTGGGCACTTCTCTGCCACTCAGATATCTGTCCCTTTTTCTTCAGCTCTTGTTAACATACCTGCATTGGGAAAAGCCCTGAGGCAGGAGGCACACAGTTTTACTAGTAAAAAACTAATCTTGTCAGTTTTTTTGGTATAATTCTTTCTACTCAGAGAAGTAGTTTACGACAGAAGATCCTTTCCCACTTAAATAGTTTCTTTGCTCTAGACCTTTGGGCTGTGGTATGGCAGCAAACCTTTCTAGGACAAGGCTCCTTTTGTGTTTGTTGAATATCTAGCACAATGGAGCCTGAATCTTTACTGTGGCATTTAGGTACTGCTTTAATGCCGCTAATAACAAGAGAGAGTAAGAAACAGGTAAAATAGCACACAGCAATTTGCTGAAGTAGATTTCTAAATTCCTTTTATGTTACCTGTACTAACATCCTCCATATTTATTACTAACCTTTTCCTCTAAGCTCTGCAATCATTAGTCTGTCTAGCTGGTATTTATAATGGTGGGACAGACTCTGGTGCACCAAACACATTCTAACTTTCAGAGACACTTCTAACCAACAGCTAAACGTGAGCAGTAAAAGCTGACCAAGCACATGAAAGGTTTCTATAATTGCTATAATTATGTAGAAGCTTTAAAATAAAACATCATTCCTCCCTGCCCTGCTTTTACCTTTGAAAATTCATTGTCAAGGAAAATAAAAAGGAATTGTTCAATAGCGGGGTCACTCTTCAGACTTTGATGCTTCTGACTGGAAATTAAAGCCATAGTGATTACAAAGTGGATACAATACCTAATTATAATGTTGGTTCTTGTGGTAATTTATAATAATAATGTACCTCATTTATATCACTTCTTTTGTGGTATAGGTTTACAGGAGCTGGGGAAACACAGCCTAGTTATAACTCTTTAAAAGTTACTGCTGGAATAAAGGTAGAGCTGACAAAACTGAAATCCTATCACAGCACTGAAATAAAAGCTTTGTGAAGATGTGGGAGAGAGGAAAGACCCTTTAAGAACCTTCTATAACCACAGAGCATTTTGAGGCTTTGAAGGTCACAAAGAAAGATGTTTACAGAAGCAAAATATAAGGAGGTCCTGCTCTGCGGGGATGTAGCCCCTGGGGACAACAGCCCCTTGCCATTCAGCCTCAGCAGGCAAACTGGGATGCGAGAGGCCATTAATTCATTGCAATATGTGGAACATAAGTCTGTTTTTCACTTTCTGATATTAAAATTCATGTCACAAAGGCTGCTGGAGGATTGCAGGCTTGAAAACATGATTTTGTCCTATGCTTTTGGCCCGCCCATGGTCATGGAGATGAACCTGCATCTGCAACAGTGCGAGACAGGAGACTACATTGTTTTAAAGACTCCTCTCGGGGTTGCATTGCTGTAGGTTGATCTTCCCCAGCATAACAAGAGCTAAGGTCTGTTGGCTGTTCCAGCCAGAAACACATCTCTATGCAGAGTTCTTTTTGTCGAATGGGAAAACATCGAGCACACAGCCTGAGCCATGCAACATCCTTCTATTCTGCTTACACAGCAAAAATCTAGGGTGAGAGTGGCAGAATTTCAGTATTTCAATGTCTCTGGTGGTCAAAAACATGGCAAAGAGCCTCCAAGGATTTACAAATGCCTAAGGGAAAAGGTTGTCCACTGCCTCGTGAAACCAATGAGAATTAGCTGCTTAAATTCTGTCTACATCTTGAGAAGAAATCTGTAAATTCCACCTATATGCTTAGATAGCAAAACAGTATTGAAAATCCATTCCTAGTGTGTTCATACTACAGCTGTGGATCAATTAAATGTAGTTAAATTATGAAGAAATGGCAAAATTTTCCTCTCAGAGGGGTCAGTATCAATCTAAGCTTCAGCGTGGTTCTCAGTTTACATGGGCAGGAGAGAAAGCAGAATTTCACCAACATTAGGTCATACATAAATAAAACAAATAAAGCATATGATATACAAGGAGAAGAAATAGAATAAGAAATAGATATTAAGAAATATCTAGTCAATATATATCCACAATGCTGTAGACAGGAGGCTTCTGAAAAATGTTAAAAATATGGGAACCAACTTTATTGCTATTTAACATGTTATCACCAGAATAACCAGTAGTTCCTGGGTTATGATGTTATGCAAAGAGTGAGTTTAGCAATTATGTTTTAAACATACAGCATAAAAATGTAGAAGAGACGCCACTGGTACCACTGTCAGCAGTAGTGTCACAAAACCACACAAAACTGGGAGGCCTTTTGAATCTGTGGACCCACAAAAGTAGTAGCTCTGTTTTGGTGTGTAGTCTTTGCACGTGTCTCTACTCTACTGTTGTTAAGCCGGTCAGCCTGCCTCTTCAAGCCAGGCAGAGAAATCCCAGTGATTTTGCTGCCTTAGAAATCTCCTTTAGCCATAGAGAAGTGTAGTAGCAACATGGCAACGAGATGGTTGCAAGTAGAATGTAATCAAGTGACATGACTAATGGTGCAGAGCATGTCTGCGGCCACAAGGCCATCTTTTAAAAAATGATTAGCTACTCTGTTCTATTCTATTTGTTTCTTACATTGCAGCTGTCAACTTTGCATCAGAGCCCTAGTGATTTCCATGACAGATAGTCTGTGCAACACCAAAAGACTTGCTTTTTATGCTGTCTCTAATGCATTCTTGCACATTTTATTCTGTCTCCAGGGTAGTATATTTGTCAGCTTTATCCTGCAATCATTCAGTAGGTAATTATTACCCTAGAACAATGAACAACTCATCCAGCAACACTTGGAAGTTTGCTGATGGTAACAGAGAGTTTTGTTAGCCTTTATTGTGCTTACCTGAAGGTGCCTACTGAGCCTTGGAGCTGTGGTGCTTTTCGATACCTTATAATTATAATGGCATGTGAGAGAACAGAAATATTCCTCCTCTGGACATTTTTTTAGAAGTCTTTAATAGAATAGGTATTGATTACAGCTTTTTCCAGCTTTCAGAAGGAACTATTTATTGCTCCATGAGTTGAGTGATCTCAGCTGACCTGCCAAATCAAAAGCTTTCATGTAGTCGATATGGTATATCTAATGTCTCTGGTTTGGGTCCTCTGTCAATTCTATAATTGTCTTTCAGCTGAAAGATTCCATCCTATATTGCTTAACCCAGTGTGTTCTGGTACCATTTCACTAGCCAGGATTGTTCTCTTCTCCTGACCTATAGTGGTACTTTGCCTGCAGGACAAATGAATGGGACTTTTAGGGTTAATGATAAGTGAGCAACTTCTGCTAGCTTTTTTCTCCATTGCCTGCTTTCACAAACAGACCAACAAGCCTTATTAAAAATATTATGATGCCCATTCATAATTTTGTCTGGTCGTTGTGTCTCATTGGCCTGCCTATGCGACGTCTCATCCTGGTGATAATGTTCCTTCTTTTAAAGCAGTTTCTTTTAGAGAAATTTAGTTTGGGCACTCTGATAGTTGTCTAGCTGTAATTCAGAATTCTTTCCGCACTTCGAAGGCAGACACACCAGTTTCCTTATTACATAGTTCTTCAGCTCTCCACACTGTTGGTGTGTTCAGCCAGAACCTGCATGGGTGAGACTGGCATCCTTCTGGACTATTATTGTCAATGATAAATCTAACTGTCTCAGCCTTCTTCCTTGTCCAGCAAATTTAAAAAATTCATTCAATTTACATTTATCAAAGAAAAGGTTCAGAGGTAACCTGATTGCAGTCTGTAAGTACTTTGACAGGGAAGAAGCTGATGAAAGTATAGGAATCTTGAACTGATCAGAGAAGGGCATTGAGTGGTTGAAAGATAAAAAGATTCAGGCTAAAAAATGAAATGCACATTTTCCACAGTGACGATGATGAGCAACTGTGGGAATACATTACAAGCGGAATCAATGTACTCTCCATACATGACATATTAAAATAAAAAATATATATTTTTAAGAACATAGTATATGTCAGACATGGATACAGAGCAAAGATTACTGCAGATTCCATGACTTGAGTTGCTTAGGAGACTAAATTGTGTACATTAATGTCTTTAAAGGCTGAAGAGCCTTCCATCAGTTTTCATCATTATAACCTGCTAGCGAGTTTCGTACACAACCTTTGAGAAAAGAAATAAGTCAATCAAACCAGGCCCCAAACAGAATTGTGCTACAGACTGAACTGCCTCCTTTGAATGGATTTTTCCATTTCAGAAATCAGCATTGCCAGTGTTCTTTTCTGCATTGGTGGAAAATTTAGTTCTGTTCTTTTGTGACTTTTGGTTTATAAGAAAATCACACATTATGCATCTATTCACTTAAAGTTTCATTACTTAATATTAAGTATTTCTTTTGTTGCATACCATAACATTTCATATTTAACACTTTTCAGTTTGCAATTTTCTTTAAATATCCTGGCTGCTGGCAACAATATTTGAAAATTACACAGGGCCTTCAAACAACTTCCTACATTTACAATTACTATACTTAACCAATCATCTAAATATATTGGAGATATTTAACTTTTCATTAATGGCTTGTAGCTGGGATTGATGCTACTTTCATTCAGTACTTCAAATGTTCTGAGGCATGTCTGCTGTAAATGTTCTGGACCATGTCTGGTCCAGAGATATCACTATATCTAGATCAGCGATTTTTTTTGGAGCAATAGTATAGTTTTGAAGTGAATTCCTTGAATGTCGCTGTTGTGCACTGACTCTGCAGAATGGTTTTGGTGCATGCAGACTCAATTCCCTTCAAAGGAAACTAGTCCTGTATCTTTTCTTCAGACATCCAATGTGCTCCAACCCCAGTGGAGGCAGAAAGTCCAAAACAAGGGTGTTTTGGAGCTATTTGAATGGCACATGCATGGTGGGAACATTTGCTCCAAGACACCACACAAAAACTGGTTTGACAGTCCACGCCAAAATGCACGGTCTGGATGCAAGGGCTTGAACACAAACTGTTTTGCTCTATGGACAAGTTGCTCTTGCGTTAAATTACTTGTTCATTTAGACATGCACTCTGATTACTGTATTGTAGACTTACTTCTGATTCCAGTGCTGCCAGTGAGAGCATTAACCTCACGGTTTAAAAGCTGCTTTCTGCACCGTCTTGCAGAAAACACAAATTGCTTAATTTTAAAGAAGAAAGGCCATTTCTGATTGAGGATGTCTTGGTTTCGGTAACCCAAACTTAGGTAGAGTCGCTTCTGAAAATTCATTCTTTAAATTCAGGTAGGAGCTGAGCTGAGCTGAAGACAAAAAGAGACATACAAGGCAAGTTCTACACTTTTACGAAAACTTTGTTAAACCAGTTTTAATTTAAAATCAGTTGAAGTTTCACAAAAAGAATGCTACACTTACAATAATCTGAAATTCTCTTCTTTTCAGCATTCAAATTGTGGACTGCATTTTCATTGTCCTAATATACATCATCTGTCAAGATAGCAGCTTTCAATTTGATTGTTAATTATTCTTCTTTATACATAAGGCATTTGAGCCATTTTAGAGCTTTATCCTCTTTGTAATTAGATGTGGTGATTAGAATGTCTTTTATAAGCTGTTAGAATATTCTTTTACCAGTGCTTGACTCCACATATCCATTCTCGCCTCCAAGTATTCAGTGAGATCTCTCACTCTGCATTGAACATCTTTAGGTATGTCCCTGTTGTTTTTCCATTCAAGTGTTTCAAACTGTTCACTGATGTAGCTGATGCCTCCTTATCACGTCTCAGCAGACAGTGCATGTGTTGATTTTCTGCTAACTGTTCCTTCCTAGTTTTCTCATTTGGGGTTCTTTTCATTTCCGAGCTCTCTTGTATGCTCTGTTGACTCAACTGAAATTCAAGTTTTCATTTAGGAACTCTATTTTTTAATTTTAATTATAGTTTTTCTTCAAGAACGTTTTCACTTTTTTCTTTCCAGTAATATATAATTTCATTTTATGTCATGTTCTATTTTTGAAAGACTTATGGTTTCTTATGGTAACCATAAAAATTATGTGATATACTTGAGCTCATGACAACAGACTTATATTTAGAATGAAGTGTGTTGGTTTTCTACCTCCTCAGTAATATATGCAATTAATCTGATACCTACAGTGTGATCAATCTTACTGAAGGTCTAAGCAAACTATTTGCACTGCTACTGACATGACCTCCATCAGTTTAACATCTAATTATACTATTCTTGATTTCTCTCTTCAGATAATAGATGGATCTTGTTCTAGATAGACACTGTTCTTTCTTAAGACTAGTTGTGATCTCAACCCCCAAGCCCTGTATCCAAGTGCCTGTGAATATAGGGGCCAAACCCAGCTATCGCTTTCCCATTTTGCCTTTTTTCCTCTATGCTCCTTTGATCAGCATTATAGTCACTTCAGAACGCTTGAAATTCAAACAGGATTTAGACCTCAAAGCTTTCCTCCTTTTAAGCCAAAACCTCACTGTACCATATCTATAAGCTCATTATCATTAGGAGTAATCCTGTTTGGGTTTTTTTGTGTGTGATTTTTAAACAAGGGATAGACCTTAAACAAAACATTTGTTGAAAAAACTCTGAATGTACCAAAACCAACTTTTATTTCAGGATCCTATAGCATACCTCTGTAAAGACTTGAACTCGTGAGTCATCACTAAAGGTAAATATTCACTTCCCACTCTTCCAGTTCTTTGAACAATTTGCAGGTTTCAGATCACGCACTGTATTAAGTATTGTCTATGCCACAAATATATTTTGTTTTTTTTTTCTCTCTGTGCCTTTAAAATATAACAGAACAAAACATAAAAATATTTTTAAAACCACCTATAGTGTATGCCATATTTTTTACTTCTCCTTTATCACAAGTATTTGAATAATCACTGTGCAACAGTCACAAACTGGAAAGGTTTTCGTTTTCTTAGCTTTATTCCTACATCCTTTAAATCGAAGCTGGTGTGAAACATGAGTCACCATGGTCTTCAACCCTGAGGTCTGCTGCAAATAGTGGTCTCTGGATGGTGTTTAACATCTTGGTTATAATTTAAACCGTGGTAAATCATCAGTGCAGAGCTAACAGGGAGAATATATGTTTCACTGTGGGAGTGAAATGGGCAACACAATGCTTGTCTTTAAAGATTTCAGATCTATTGAAGTTCCTGTCCCAAACTTCCAAGTCAAGATAGTTCAAATCTTGTGCCTCCTGAGCATGTTGCAGATTACCATTACTTAACTATAGAGGATACATTTTCTCTTTGCAACTAACTGTAGAATTATCTGTAGGTGCTGGTCTGCTCAGCAAATATTTCCAACATTATGTTGAAATAGCTGGCATTGTGTTAAATGACTAAAGACATCAATGTGTCTTGGCTAGGCAACTTTTTACAATTCAAAATAGTTTCAAGAAAGGGAGAGTGGTTAAGTTTTTCAAGAAGGTCATAATGATTTGGGGTACTTCTTTGTTCTGGAGTCTATCTATCTTGAGGACTTTTTTTAAAGTCCCTGATTTTCTGAAATTTTGATGAGACATCATCTGGAAAGCATTCTCCCTGAAAATGTTTCAAAGATTGGCATTCAAAACTTTGGAGCACTTTAAGGTCAGCTTTGAAAATTTATTATGACATTTTCTCAAATTAGTACTTGCTTGGCTATGCTCTGGAAAAGACAGCTTTCTCAGGTCTTTATAGTCTTCATTCCTTCGCTAGCTTGTAGGAGTGCAAACAGGAATTCACTAAAATGTTTCTGTCACTTTCTGATCAAACATAAAGAAGTGATCAGTGCTCAAAGGGAGACATACATGGTATTAATGTTTCATTCTCTTTCAGTCAGATAAGCAGTGAAATCTGCTTTTCCATAGAAGGCAGTTTAGCAAATGGCAATCACCATTGCATCATACAAACAATCAAGAAGGATTAGAGAAAAACGCCACTAATTGGATCAATAGAATCCAATTTTTCTGTCCTTAATCCGAAAGTGAACTAGATACAAATTCTTTACATCTTCTTCCATGTAATCCTATCTTTTATATTCAGTCTCATACAATTTTAATCAACAATACTTGATATTTCTATGAAGTTTTTCACTAAGGTTGCTAAACACTGAATGTAGTCTTTCATGTAAAATGGAAAAAAAATAGGTATGGTCAAAAATGTTTTTTTCCCCACTATAAAAAATAGTAATTTTTATGTTTTGAAATGTATCTAAAATATTTGATGAAAATACATATTATACATTGTAAATTATTTCTATCCTTCAATCTATGCTTCAATTAAAACATGTTTTTGGTTAATATGTACTAGTGACCATGTATGGTCATTCTGTGATTCTGCTGTAAATATTTACCAGCTGCAAAATATTAAAATGCGAATGCCACTGAGGTTATGGTGACAAAATAAAGCTCTACTCAGAGTTATGAAAGCTAATGTTAATGATGAAAGTAATGGCAGAATTTAAAGAAATCTTACAGTTTATTTTTAGGGCATAAACAAATCTATGTGGACAGAGGATTTCGTAGCTTTCTACTCTTCATTTTTTTAAACTTCCCTAAAATGCCTGTGTGACTCACTCTAGTGCTTCCTATCTTCTGTGTAATTTTTTTTGGTGGATCATGTCTATTTAAGCTTCAAACTTGTTGAAATAGGAAGTTTACAACTTGGAGCTGCAAGTCTAGTAAGAGACATTGCAGTTTTGGCTTGCATTGTGCAAACATGCCCTTTTTCAGAGGAACGTAAACCAGCAAGTTATAAGTACAGTAATTTATCTTACAGAATTCCTCTCATGGACTTGTTATTTCAACTAGGTCATTTCACATTTTATTTTGAAGATGGGGAGATATGCCTATTCCACTGTGATCCATTAGGACTTAGTGCCAGTTGAGCTGCTAAGAAGCCTTCCTTTCTATCTGGGAAAAAGTCTTTCTTTCTCTCTCTCCTCCCTTTCCTTCTCCCCCCCGTCTCTCTCACAACTTGCACTTGACTGCTCCATTGTTTCAGGAGAATGCAGCTGTTGCTTTTCCATTCTTTTTCTGCTTCCTGCCCTTTCCTTTCGAACCACTGGTCTGTTGGAAAATTTTCTGAAGATCAAAGGTTGTCCTGACACTTCTGTCTGAAAGTAAGCCAGGCCTCTCTTTTTCCAGCTGTCCTCTAAGACAGCACTGCTTCCTGGCTGCATTTCTGACAATTCTGAATCACTTTTTGCACACTGTAAAAAATAATATATTTGTATTAACAGCAGCTTCATCAGACGTCATCTTTCTTCCTCTGCTCTTCTCACGTGGCTCTGTAATACTATATTTTAATAACTGTCTGTTTTGAACCCTTTCCTTATCTTCACATAGCTTGCTTCCTTCCACCTTTCCTTTCATTCCAGTGCTCCTTGATCATGAAGCAGTTTTCTTCATTTCTAGTTATTTGAGATGCCTACTATTTATTTTGTGCTTGAAAGAACAGCTAGGTATCTTGTTAATGAGAGGACATGACTGCAAGGCATGCCGACACAACATGCTCAAGTCTGGTTTGTTACTGTGTCTGTGAGTTTCCAAAATCTTTTGAAACCTACCAGAACTCTATTAACTTCACTTTTACATTAAAACCTTTGATATTCATAGAACAAATACTCCAAACAAAACCATTTATCATTTTGTTTTTCTTAAAGAAACAATTTTTTTATATGAACAACTATAGGTCTACCATTGTCTTTAAATCAACAGGGATTACTTTACAGGCTTACATACTGAAAGAAGAATACAATAAAAACACTGTTGGGATGAAATGAGAAGGAAAGGCATCCAACTGTATTGAATTGCTACAATAAATCTTACAACTAAAATAAATAAATCATGAAATCTAGAATGTGGGATTTTTAGGTAGAACTTAATTAATGCACTGCATTAAACAATAATTTTCAAGACTATTTCCTCAGCAAGGGGGTACTTTAATAAATAAAGCCAACATCCTTTCTCTTAATATTTCATATCAAGAGTTATTACAGATATTTCAGATGCTAAAACTGTAATGGTTGGCTATTCTTTATTGCCAACTTTCTTCTGTATAAATAACCTGCTGCCAAGAAGCTGGAATTTCTCGGTGCCAAGTGATTTGATTTAATGGGCAGATAATCATCTGTTGATTCTTCCTAATCTAAACAGGGTGTTTTGAATAAAAGACAGAATATGGGAGGTAGGTGGTAAAGCACATGAAGCACATGAAGTTTTTACAAAATGGTAAAAATTGAAAATCTAAATCAGTGACTGAAGGATGGGTTTTCAAAAGGCCATTTAAAGCCAGAGTTTTGAAAGATTAACTCTTCATTTTGTATCTGCAGTGCATTTTTAAAATGATTTTAACAACTTGTTGCCCTTTTAAACAATTATGTAGCTAACAATAAACAAATATACATTTCTTGTAATTTTGGTGGCTGACCAATTTAACAGTTCTTTTGGTGATACTGCCTTCAGTTAATAGACTATTCTATCAAGACATATTCATCACAAAGCATTTATATTATAAGAAATATTTCAGCATCGAGCTTCTCCAGAAATCGGCACATTAAAAACTTTGGCCAACACTTCTGCTTAATGCTGAAATGTTGATGTTACCCCAGTTACGATAGGGTTCAGGAGAAAGTTCCCCGAAACTTTTAAATGGGTGATCTTTTTCCAAATAAACATATCTTAGTCTGTTAGACACCCAAGTCATAAAGTGTGGATGAGAATTTTTGTTCACATTGTATTTATTCAAATATAGGCACTATATAAACTATGCTGAATAGTCTCAAGGAATGAGGTGGTATTTCTTCCAACAGGCTTCAGTTTATTTAATTTAACATTTAACTTCAGACTGTAAGATAGAAGTGGGTGGTGTTGGGAAGCATTCAGGATCCAGATGGATGCCTAGTGGAACCACTCTAGTCAATAATAAACTTAGTAAAAAAGATTTGCTATCAAGTTGCAGACCCTTCTGTTTCCAGTCAAGCATAGAGAGGGGACAAGCAGCCTGGTGGCACATACATATTCTGATTCAAGCTGCCAGCTGAAGATACCAAACTATATCTGATCCCTCTGAAGCTTAAATAGGGTTTACACTGAAAATGTCTAGAGAGTTTATTTCTGGAAATGATGCAAGTCAGGGAAAGCTGGAAGAGTTTGGCTGCGATATTGATACATTTGGGTAAATTTGTACCAGTGGAGGAAGCAAATGCCCATGTTTGAAGGACTTCATTTCATGGAAGAAGCAAGCCATGAGACAAATTCTCCAATAACATGGGTGATGTATTCTATTTGCCCTGCACATTCAGTTTGGTATTATACAAGGGTAAAAATAATATTGTACAAAAAAGCCTTGTGCAGGTATAATCTCTGTGTGAGTTCCAATTCTAAATGCTAAGTGAAGCTTGCATAGTGCAGGTGACAAGTTTCATCAGGCAGGGGTACTAAGGAGTACTTATCAGTGAGCTGTATGCATCAGTTGTATAGGGTCCATTTGGGACACTAATGATTATGGTTCTCAGCCAAATATCATCTTATTTGTCCTTACTCCCTGCTTACTGCATCGTATTGATATCATTGAAATTTTGCATCCACTGTAATTTCAATGGCATTTATGACAAATGGGTGTCAAGCACGGGGCATCCTTCTATATGTAAATAAAGAAGCAGAGAATTTTTGACTCCTCGAGGGGTTGTAATTATGCAGTGCATCCAAACTTTTTGTTAACAATTTGATCATTTCCCCGGGGTTTTCTCTGTTTTTCTTGTTCTTTTTCATAATTAAATGTGATCTCAAGAAATAAACTCAGCTTAGTATTGACGCAGTCAAAAAGATATAGGTAAATCTTTTTATGCAGTAGATGGTTGATATTTTCTTAAAGATGTCATATTCTGGGTGATTTTTATGCACAGTATTTTGATAAATAATCTAGTATTTTATTCATTATTTCTGTGAGCACATTGTTTCTGGAAGGGCAGATGTGTGGTTTGATACTTTGCATGGTAATTAACATTGTGGTAGTGCACAGTCTTTGCTCTTGTGTTTGAAAATGTCTTCCCCTTCCCTTAACTCCACAGAATACCCTGGGCCATTGCTATAATATGCCTGCAGATTTGCTGTCATCCCTAGGAGATACATAGACAGAAAAATAAATACTTCTTTTAGTTTCTCCATTTAGAATTCATCAGGCCTCTATTGATCTTTGTTATTTCCCTCAAAGGATTTTCTGAAGAGCCATATTAACTGTATAATAAATATTAAAGGCACTTTAACTTCTGGCAATGAAAGCTTTCCTATTTTAGGGTCTCTTTGGTATGCAGAAAGTGTACCTAACCACGGAAGTAACTACGCTTATGCACCCAGGACCCCTCCTTAAAGGGATCCTGCCTTGGTGGATCCTGACCGCTGTGAGAACACAGATGGGAATCAGTGGACTTACAAAGAGGTCAGGAAGGTTGAGTGAGTTCAGACACTTTTTTAATCTCCATTATAATGTAAAGCTTATCTAATATAAATGCAAACAAGTGTTCTTCCTCACACTCTGGGGATGGGTTGCTCCTGGGAGAGAGCAGAAGAAAGAAATTGTATGCTAGTCATATGATCCTGAACAGGACCCCGTTGCACTAGATGCTCATGCAGTGAGAAGATACACTTTTCCCCAAAGAGTTCATAAATTAAGTTATGCATTTCTTTTTTATCACAGCTAGGCTCCCAGAACTCAGGATTCTCCCAGACCTGTAAGGAAAGCCCTGTAATTTCTTGACTAGGACTATTTTTCTGAAATTGTCCCCGTGCATCAGCCAAAGGAAAAAATGCAGTATTGTTATACAGGTGTGTCAGAGGAGAATACTTCCAGTTCAGAGTCAAACAGTACAGGTTACTGCAGTCCCTAATGGCCAACTTGGTCACGCCTGGGTACAAGCATGCAGACAAGTACATTTGTCCTTTCCTATCACCACAGCCACGATGAATGCTTAGACAGTAGGCATGAGTATCCTCAAAGTCTTTCTGGCTGACATTTCCAGGGTAAGGCAAAACATATGGCTGCATTGCCTATTGGCATACAGCCTTCTTCACTACTCAAACAGCAGAAGGGATAAAAAGTTAGTCTCAAATGGTTAGAAAATAATTCTTTTTGCAGAAAAGAGCTCCTGGACATTGCAAATGTGCCAGCCTCAGATCCTTGCCTACCTTCTGCATCCACCCAAAACAAGTGCAGTAAAGTAGGTGCTAGGCATGATAGACCAGGCATGACGAACCATCTTGACTCTGCAAGTCACATTTGTATATTAATTGGAAATATATCACATACCTCAGAGAAGCAAGGGAAAAGAGAGGTCCTGAAACAGTTGCAAGTAATAGAGCTCCCAGGTCCCTGCTTTGGCATTTTCATTTGTGTTACAAGCTGACCCTACAATGCTGGTCACAGCTGGTCTACTGGTTGACACACTTTCCACAGCTAGACATTCCGGTTACCTGGCCAGCCCCTGTGTCAGCACAGGCTCCGCACCTCTCAATAGCTAGACTGACCATCCCACTTTAAGTCAAGAGCAGACCATGGAGCTGGCCAGCCATACGTTTATATGGTATCCATACTCAAAGACCTGGGATACTGATTTTACCTCCCTCACATTTTTGCCCTTTGCTCTGCCAGAGCAAAAATTGGTGATATGATAGAGGGGAGGAGAAAGACTTTATTAGCTACAATTAATATAATGTGCTCATTATAATGATCATAAACCCTAGCTGATAGAGGAACAGATAATGTAAGTAAATAAGTACTGTAAAATATGACAAAGTTTACAACATGGAACGGATTTCTATTTTCATATTTGCACAGTATGGTCTCCATACACAGTCACAGCTTCTTGACTATTCCCTTCAAATCCAGACAAATGCAACCTAACAGCCATGTTAATTACTTTTTGTTGCAGAGGAAAAATCTCCACTTGTTGGGAACATCTCTCAGCAGTGACTTTTTTTAAAAGTACACCAGAATTGCTTTTAGAAGGAGTCTGCTTGGATTCCTCAAAGGAGTAACGTTTTGATAAAGAGTCCTGTTCATCAAGTATGCATTTATCAAGTCACATCAAGTGTATCAACCCAGGTAGCAACGGATATTCTCTGTTTGACCTGGCTTTACTGGTTTTGTTTCTGCAGCTCTCAGCCTTTTAGAGACTGTCTTTACATTAACATTAAATCCTGTGGAATAACACCTGGTTAAAAACAAAGTGTACCTCCTATAATACAAGCTAGCTGGGAATAAGTTTCTGAATTACCTATGTATAGAATCAGAACAGCAAATGTCATTGATTTTATACAATGCAAGCACTTAAAACATTTTTTTTTTCTCTATGAAAATGTTAGGATGGGTCTGAATTACAGATTTGGTGGTCATTTCAATTATTCATAGTAGCTGAATAGCTTTTGTAGGTGATGATTGTTTCATTTTGCTTGAGGGATAGATTATACTGAAGGAAGTTATACAGCAGAAAGCAACGCAATGTTTTTTTATTACTTATTTACTGCACACCCCACGTATGTGTAATGACTTTAAGTAGCATGTATTATGCAGGTGGACCATTGTCTGCTGCAGGAGAAAATCAGAACTTTCTGTTTGCATCTCAAAAGCTCCTACAGTGGCACAGGTGAGTGGCTCATACATTTTAAGGAATAGAAGGCTTGGTCTTTTATTTTAGTCTTCTCCCTTATATTTGTCCTAGTCCTCCCCTTAAAATTCCCGTCTTTCAGATTCCTAGATTTCAATAAACTCTGGATGGAAAAAAACCCTTTGTCTTGGGTCCTAGGTAGGATTTCCAGTCAAAACCAGCACAGAGGGTACAAGAAACAATGACACTGTTCTTGCAGCAATTTCCACTGCGGCGCAGCTGTCAGTAGCCTCATCACTAATGCAGCACCGGTTTTTCTGAAGCTTGGTGGGAGTGACGACATACACTATTCGTTATCCCACATTAACCCATGACATTTAGCTCATCCCAAACTCAGGAAGGAGGAAAAGGCAAGTGTTTGTCTTCTCACCAAGCATCATGTTTACAGTCCTTCATCCATCAGTAAAGCCGAGGGAGAAAAGCAGTGTAGTTTTTTAGCTCATTTACAAACCAGAACGATGGAAAATGTGAGAAAGGAGCTAATATGACAAAATATCTGGTAGAGTTGAGGTTGGATCTTAATGAGCATGTTTCCTTTCTGTTTCTGTTTCCTGTGTATTTAGAAATTGTGGTCATAATCCATTTCATACTATGTCAACAAGTGCTAAATATTTAGACGGTAAAGCTTTCCTTACATGTCAGGTTTCAAATACTTTAAAAATAGAAATGTGGAAAGTTAGTGAAATATTCAGTTGCCATACACTAATAAATAACATCTACAGCCTTTGGGAAGTACAGTACTTTCTAAGGAGGTGGTTTTATCATGGAAACTCTCTATTCTGCATTGATATGTCCGTCATATTTTCACAATCAATCTAGTATATCATATCTTAGTAACGCTGCCAAAAAGGATGGTCCCATCTTACCTGTTCCCCATTCTTTTCACTGATGATAGCAGTTATATGGACACACAGGGGATCAGAGTAGGAAAATGATGAATTTGAAAATCTTTTTTATGTTTGTTGCCATGGTATTTTTTGAAACAAAGCTACCCTTGTGGCAGAAGAGAAAGTGGGGATGTGGGGGGAAACAGGTATCAGATTGAGGAGCAAAAGCATTATAACCTTTCTGAGCAATACCGCTGATTACTATGAGACTAAAGTGTTTGTGGAACAACAGTATGCCATTAGGTTTGTATGAAAGTAGTTTTCTAATTATATGAAATAGGATTTAATGTCAATGTACCCAATTTCTGTGTTATAATTCCCATCATTGCTTGTTTTATTAAATTAAATAGACTGCATAGCACACCTGAATATTGAAAATAGGACCCCTTTGCCAGTATCACATTCATTAAATAGAACTCAATGTTTTTTCTTTTCACTCGTGCAGACAGTTACTGAATGTGCGCTAAACGTGCTTGAATCCTCATGGCATTGCAGCAGCATTGTATTAAAGAATGATCTTTTAAATGGGGGCTAGCATGGAAGCCTCCCAGAAAGTGCAATTATTCAGAGCTGATCTTGCAGAATTCTTACAAGGAATGAAATAAGTATCTGAATATCAGCTTAATAATTGGATTTTGGCAAGTTTGCAATTCATTACCTTCTATTATTGAAAAGTTGTTTATTCAGCATTCATGTTAAAAAAAAAGAGGAAGGAATATTTTTTTATGTGAGACATTTTCCCAGTCAAAAAACTCACTTTGGCCTTTCATCTGGGCTTGAGAGGCTATATGTGTGCAACAGGGGAAGTTGTGAAGGGATATCAATATAATTTGAAATGAAGGTTACTCAAGAGAGCATGTGCTGAAAGTCAATATATTTCTTGGGTGTATCTAGTAGTAGGGTATATTTTCTATTAATTTTCAAAAAACAATAATGCATTCCCACAAATATGTTATATACCATACTAGAAATGCTAATTTTTAGGATAACCTTTAGTTTCATTACTTTTTTTTTCTCCAGATGAACAACTGGTATGAAAAGTAACAAGTCTAAGTTTTGGGGCACTCATACAAAAAAATATCCTTTAGGAAAAATTCAGTGTGTCTGATGATAACAAACTGAAACATAAGGATTTGCTTAAATCCTTTCCTTAGTCAGGGCCTGGATCCTAAAACAGTTATGGCTTCTTTCTTCAAGATCACAAAGCAGTTAGACTTAAACCTGCAAAATACTACTTAGATGCCTGTCTCCCATTGAAATGAAAGTGAATCAGTGAACCAGAGGATTTGGAGTGTGAATGCTCTCGTATTCAGTTAAAATTGGCTGAGGTCAGCCATTTCGCAGGAGCTCTTACAGTTCTCACCATCTTGCAAATTGTGCTGTAAGTTAATACCAACTATGTCTAGGTGTCTAAGATGTTGCATTTTAATCTATAGTTCAGTAAAGTCATAAAAATAAGAGAGACGAAAAGTTCCTTCTCTGTCGAAAAGGCTAGACTACATATTATGAATAACTGGTGTTTTAAAGATTCTGATTAGCTAGTGGCCGGTTAATCCATTTTTATTCCATTCCTTTATGCTTGTTATACATACTTTTTTTCAATTTTTAACAAGCAGATGCCTGAGTTTTATGAGATGTTTTTCATTTGTGTCATTTGTTATGCAGAGAATGTCTCCAAAAATCACATTACCTGTGATCCAACTATGTGAAATTAGAAATCTTGTTTAAGTCAGTCAGTCAGTTGTCCAGTTCTTCTCTATCATCAATACAGAGACATTACTCCATCTCCAGAAAGCAATTCCACCCTAAGCTGAGAAAAGTCTCTCATCCAGGCATGGAGCAGTCCCTCCTTCCCTCCAATGACTGTAGAGGAAGATG
The DNA here is from genome assembly GCF_000699145.1 of Aptenodytes forsteri. Lineage (NCBI taxonomy): Eukaryota > Metazoa > Chordata > Aves > Sphenisciformes > Spheniscidae > Aptenodytes > Aptenodytes forsteri. Next base: position 7,701,963 of record NW_008794888.1, on the reverse strand, counting down.
AAATGGCCAGCGTAGGTGAAACACCTACATTTTGCATGGTTAAATTAACTAAGTTTAATTCTATCCATAGAATTAAATATAATTATATGGACAGAGTTCCTTCTGGAACTCTTTGAAAGAACCAGGAAATAATGAATAGTAAATGATGTGTATTAATTACTTATAAAATTGAGAAGTATATTTTAACTTATGATGATTTGCACATTTTTTTCCACAAACATTTGTTGCCTGTCATGTACAAAGTGTTATGTTCATGTTATACTAGGTTTAGCCCTTTTGTTCCCAAAAAACAACATTAAAGAGTGTGCTTTATTTTTTATTTCTATCATTTGACATGCTCTGCCATAAATCCTGGGTTTCTGGGTGTGCAGTAAAACCAGTATTTTTATAAAAGGTAATATATGGAACCCTCTAGGGGTGCGTTGCTAAGCAAACCAGCCATAAATGCTGAGTTCAGTAAATCAAATCCCATCACATATAATGTCTCTTACCATTCCTTATCATATCCTGCTTTAGCTTAGTCCCGAATCCTACATGATGCTGGCTGCACAAGCTCCAGCTGAGTTCAGATATTGATGATACGACTTCTCCTAGAATAAGTTCCTTGAATTGCAGGGCTCATGGAGTTACGTTTAATCATTCCTGTTGAAGCTGTCCTAGTTTGTGTGGAGTAGTTCTCTATTCACTGACCTAGAGAAAAAGAGATTGATTGGGCATGACTATGGTTAGGGCACTTGGGTTAGAGAGAGTAATACAGCTTTCCCAGCACATCCTCTGCTAACTAACTAGTATAGGATAGCTCAGTACTCTTCCACATATTGGCTGATGTTTGAATAAGAGGAAACCACCTCCTTTTTTTTTTTTTTCCTTCAGTTTTGTGTAGGGCCTGACCTTGCTGACCAGCACTTTCAGATCTCTTCCCCAACAAGATGCAAGGTCTGAATCACACAATCGTAATATGCACACTGGGGCCAAAGGAATAAGCTTTCTAGAGTATTTTATCATCTGTGTGTGGCTTCCTCTCCCAACAGGCCTTTCTGGAGGCATAACTCCAGTAATTGAGCAGTGCCTGATGAGTCCTGCTCCATGACTGAACAGGGCAGCTGACAACCCGCTGTCAAGCTGTTGTTTAGTGTCGTGCTTTGTTGCTGCCTTGTAAACAAGAGGAATGTAGCTCTTGTTCCAGGAAAACATGAAACAGGAGGCCAACTTTAATGAGTTTCACTCTCGGTATGAAAAGCACAAAAGAGCTGCCGTATATGCTTACAAAACTTAACTGCTGAAAATTTGAGCAACTCCTCAATGATTAGATAGCTAGGGGATAAGGTTCAGCAGTTGAAGGCGGACAATTAGTTGTTTCTCATGGGCACAAATTTGTGACTAGCTCTGTGGGTCTGAGGAGACCTCAGCAGTGGGAAGACCTTGAAGAAAGTGCCATCTAAGCTATGTTTAAAGTATAGCACTGATAAAATTTAGTCAAGAAACACCGGCCGCATCTCTTGTTTGTTTGCAGAGTACCACACACACATTTATAATTTGGTATAAATAAAAGATAACATTGAGTAATGACAGCAGGCAAGGCTACAGCAGTTGTGGTGGCTCAGCCATGAAAATTTGATAGTGCCAATAAAATAATAAGAAAACCATAATTAGGTTAAAGTCTTTCCCATGTTACTCATTTTCTAACTCTTTTATAAGAGTCTTTTGGGCTACATCTTCTGACATTCCTTCTGGAAAGCAAATTTGTACTGATTATATATTTTTTTCAATGTTCTGTTTTTATTGTGCCTAAATTTGTTTTTCTTCATTTTGCTTTATAGTGAACGAAAAATACTTCTTTAGAAATCAAGATACATATAATAGGTTTTCAGTAAAAAGCTAGACCAGAATCACAAAGTACTTATTCTGAAGAGTAAATATGCTCTTTACAAGACATATGTACAGGTGGATATTGTAAACACAGAGGAGCCGTACACTACAGTGTTTTTAAGTGGAAATCTTAAATGGAAGGTATCTTAGGTCCCAGGTCCAATTCGGCTTTTTCCTGTCCTTGTCAGAGTGTGAAAGGTTATGGGTAAATGAGGCATAACATGCATATGGATGGGCAGGCTTCACACCCAGAACAACCTTTTTTTCCTGAAAGGTAAGCTAGGACACAATTCTAGCTATAATTTACTGCTGGTGTTAATTTGTCTTGACTTTTTGTAATAAATATTAGTTGATAATGGAAATACTTTTCTGCTGTTCCTTAATTTGTATTGATATTTTGTACAGTCCTGTTCAGAAAACTGTACTATTAAATTCTCCCTGGTGGAGGTAAGAAGACTCAAATCAGTTCTCACTGCATTTTGTGATCATGGCAGGCACAAACAGTGCTTATTTCTGTGTCAGGTAATTAGAAGTAAGCCTTCAAGGTGAATCACAAGCTGATGAATATAAACTCTGTTAAAACCGGGATCACAGCCTGTAAACCAAGTGTCTTCATGTCCATAGATTCATCTAGAGCTGTGAGAAAGGCTTTTTCTGCAGAACTGTCCAGGTGGCAGCAGGTTTTCATCCACCCTCCCCTTTGTGTGCACCCAAATGATCAAAGCCCACCTGAAAGGAAGAGAATGAAAGTGCTTGCCATGGATTCACATATCACATTTTGTCATTCTGGACAATATATGCTGAAATTGCTTTCTGTTGGCTTGAACCTTGTCCACAACCATCCCCAAACTAGGTGAACTGGACAGTTTTCCATTGCAACATACCAACCTGTGCTCCTTTTCTCTTTAATAGCTTCACTGAAGATATGGTGGCAAGGAACAGTGGGTGATAGCCACTGTCTGGTGTTACCAATTCTACCACTACTGTGATGAAACACAATAGAAATAATGGAAGAAATCTTTGTCTCTCTCTCTATAACCAGATAAGAGAGCTTGGTGCTACCATATGCACAATGCGCATGATGTAAAATAATATATTAAGGGATCTCTCAAAGTTGCAACACTACGCTTCTTTCTCAATCCTGTGCCTAGGGTGAAGAAGAGAACTGAATGAGAAGATTGAAAGGAGACAGTTAAAGCACTGGTTAACAAGACTGTCAGCTTTCACTCCTTTTATTCTCTGAATAAAGCTGCACAAAAAGAAATAAATAAAATTAATCACAAAAGCAGATTTGGGTCATTTGCCCATTAGCTTTTAGGGTAAGAAAAGCTCTTTAAAATAATTATGAGACAGATCACTGAGGTTAAAGAAAGCAGTAAAAGAAGTGAAGGAGAATCACATCCCCTTTTGCCAAAGCACTGAGGCAATTTAGGGGACTGCTAAGGAAAGCATTGATGCTAGTGTGGCCTAGACTGTGATCAGTGAAAGTTAAGTCCTGTAACAGTTGCTGGTGTAATGACCTTATGTCCTCATATTGTTAAAAAGACAAAACCTGACCCTTCAGGTCCAAAGCACATCTCTCCTTCACTTGAGCTAACGCAGAGTCTGTTAGCAGCTGTAGTAGGTGGTGAAGTATCTCTCTGTGTTCCAGGCACTGGGGAGGGAGCAAAGCATGCAGCTATTGATTCATTTTACAGCATAAAGTTGGTAGGAGTGCAAGCACGTCTGTGCTCCTACTTTGCATACTGAAGCCTTGGCCTTCAGAGAGCATTGGTAGAACTGGGACATCCTTCAGGTCTTGGAGCACACATCGACACCAAGAAGATGTCGGCCATGGGAGCAGCTCTGCATCAGGGCCGTCTTTCAGGGGAGTACATTGGAGTGGGCTTACGCAGAGACTGAGGGCTGTCCGGGATGGAAACCTCTCTCCTCCTACACACAGGTTTGAGCAGGGCTGAATTTAAAGCTGGCAGGTAAACACTGGCCATAATATTACTTCAGTTCTCTCCAGTTCCTCACTCCTCTTGGCTACCTGAAATTAGCTGGGGTTATACACTTACCACTTTTAATGATACAAATCACATTCATTGGCCTCTCAGAAAAATCGAAACTTGCGAATTATACACGTAGCAATTCTTCTGTCAAACAATCTTACCTTCAGGTGACAAACTCTCCATTTCTCCAGTGTGGCAGATTAGATGTTATTAAGGCTTTGTAGAATAGTTCATGGAGCACATTGATTTTAATAAAATACATATTGATTACAATAAAATGTCAGTCTTTCTGCTCTGAACATAATATCTAGCTGTCATTAAGTAATGTTAAAATTTTATTAAATCAATATTACGTGCTCCCTTTAATTAAGAAGAGATTGTCTTTGACCTTATTTGTGCTGCTTGAATGAAACTCCACTCAGAGTCAGCAGAAGGCTGGTCTCTTTTAAAGAAGAAAAATATTAATATTAATATTAATATATGCACAAATTCATATTTTGTAAGTGGACAAAGTAGCACATATATCAAGTCAGTTTAGACTTTTATTCATTAGAAAGAAAGGTAGTATTAAAAACAATATTTTGAGCTTTTCTGGAGCTCCTCAGCATCTCACAATATCAGGTCTGAGAATACAGCAGTCCCATAGAAGATGGAAAAGAAAACTCTACAGCTGGAGTACAGAATAGTTAAAACTGGGGAGAGGTAACAGGGTTTAAAATGGCTACAGTTGGGTCATCCCCAAATCCTTGCAAATTTTAAATGGCTAAACCCTAGAAGAAACACGAGGATAAAAATGTATTCTCTAGGGCAGCAAAACTGAATGGCTAAAAATCTCTAGGCAACAGGATGACATTAAGGAAAAAATGAATCTCAAAGGTAGAAGAGTTGATTATTCACTGAGCAACTGAGTTATATAAAATTAAAAAAAAATACTTGTAAAACAAAGGGACATCAATTTGCATCACTCCAAAATACCCTCAGAGTTATGATTTCATGTGTTTACAGGATATTTATGACCCTCCCTTAGTTTCTGAAAACGCTGGTGAGCTGGTTTGATCAGATCGGTGCCTGTAGGAAGAGAAGTACCAGCATGGCCAGTGTGTCTGATCCAGAGGCAGCTTCTATTCATGAATGTTTGTTAGTACCATTTGACCACACACAGTCCCGCAGCAGCTCCTCTGTTAACTTGGGGAAGGAATGAGAGGTACAGCAAAGGGTAAAATTATATGCTGGATATTTGTCTCTTATGCCTTGTAAGTAGGATGTCTGCTGTCCTTATTGGTAAACTGATGGCTTGTTTGGGAGTTTTATTATTCATATATACAAGTAATGTTTGGGTAGTTATGATTATTAATGTGTATAATTAGTGGTTTTAGTAGTTGTCCAGCCTTGAAAAATTATATATACCAAAAAAACAAAAGTCTTTTTAAAGCCTACAGTTTTTACCCAAAGACCTTGGGCAGACAGATGACACCGTCTTCATCTAACAAAATGCCCACTTTGTATTCTCCTGTAATCTAATAATTAAACCACACAATTAGACCCATTATAACAGCCTAATTTATAATATTTTCAGCTCAGTCAGAACTCTGCCTGGAATGTATTTCCTTTCAAGTTTAAATGAGCAGAAACTGAGTATTTTAACTGAATAACTGCATGAAGAAAAACAATTATATCTTTGCTTTAGTTAATTTTTCTCACATAAAGAGGTATTTACTTAATCATGAAGAGTGAAATTAATACAAGGCTGGGAGTTCAAACATAACAAAGTGGCTGAAAACCAGCTTCATGTGTTTCACCAAGCTGTTCTAAATGTCATGTACTACGATGCAAGAAGTTGGAGAAGGAAACAGCAATGAGGTAGCAAAATGTCAGTCACCTAGAGGCAAAAACATCATAGGACTTCTGGAAACTTATAATTAACATAATTATCCTATTGATTAACATGGAAACTGAGTAAATGTTTTCCCGAATTTAGTTTCCTGTTTTAATATTTATCACAGTTACAAACTGGTAAACCTGGAGCCTGTTATTTGCAAGGACATAAAGTCACTTTGTTTAGGCACTATCTTGCTCTGTCTACCTGCAGTGCATGCCTTCTTCTGTCCGAGTATCTTCTCAGCTTCTTATTGAGTCTGCAATGCCTCTCAGTTATGTTCTGGAGCTGGAGGCTCAGACATCTGTACACACTAATATCGTTTATTATTATTACTACATATCATTGTAATAATATACTTACTGGAGGAAAGAACCGTTGTTGGGGGAGAAGAGGAAAAGATATTTTTCCAAACAAGAGGCCTGAGAGAAGGAGAAAGAGAAATGAAGAGCAGTAAACAGTGGTCTCAAGCACCACCACGTGAGCAGCAGTAGGTCAGTTATGTAGCTCTCTGAGCAAGAGACACAAAGCATGAACCAAAATGACTCAAAGAGAATTGATGAGACGTATTTAGGATGGTAGGGAAGGAAGATGAATTAGGAGCAAATTCATGGTTTGAAAGGGGTGGGGAAGAGGTGAGAAGCAATGGGAAGGTAATAAACACTCCAGAGTTAGGGAGCCAAGGTACAACTGTATAGTTGGCAACGAGTGATTTTTTTTTCCTGTTTAGTTTGATTTCAGAGTTGAGTTTTCATGCATTTTTTAATAACCAGTGTTGAGATGTTGTCCAGGCTGATGTAAGCCTGTAATAGTATCTCCACTTGGCACACTGGGGTGGTTTAGGAGTCAGGACTCCAGTTATTCAGGAAGTAGAAAGGGTGTTGTAATAGCAACCAAACTCCTGCAACAGCTCATGCTGAGTCTCACAGGTGTCCCAGGTGGGTCTATTCAGCTACTGTGTGCATCAAAGTGGGAAAGATCTAACCCCCCTGCTTCAGTCCCAATACCTGGAGGAACTTTCAGTGTCTAACCTCCATGTCCTGACCATTATGCAGCACCTGACTGACATTTTCGCACAGCTTCAGCCAAGGCCTATGTGTAGTCCTCGTGTCTATGAAATGACAAGTGACAGAGAGGGTTTGTGAGCAGTGGGTGCAGGTCCAACCCTTCTTCATCGCAGTCCACCTGGGCTGTGAGTCTGGTGCTGCATGTCCTGCCTGAGGGTTAGTCTCTCCAACCCAGCTCCACACAGGCAGAGTGGTTCAGCACGTGCAGAGGGCTTTAGGCTCAACGATGTAGCTTTTGGGGTATGTAATTCTCTGCAAACACCAGGGTGAGATAGAGTGAATTGTGAGTCCGGAAGCGGTCTGTGAATTATCTGAACAGGTAGGAGATCCATAAACAGGAGACAAAATGCAAAATAAATACGGGTTTTAGGTGCAGGGATATTGAGTGGGATATGGCTGTGATCACATGAAATTTAAAATGCTAAATCAAGTGTATCCAGGTATATTTAGAAAAAAAATGCAGGGAAAATAGCTTGTTTTTTCAGATGGAAGGCATCAGGTTGGCCTGTTTGTATCAGCTGCAGTTCTGTACTTGGTCACTCAGCCTACGAGCATCAATAATTATATGTTCTCTAGAAAGGACATAATGACATCTATTACTTTGATAATTCCCAACATCAAGGTTTTCACTTTCTCAAATAAAAGCACTAGGAGTTTGAATTAAAACCCCTCAAAGTTATCACCAAACTCACTTACAAGTTACCTTATTACCAGACCTTTCCCTTCCCACTCCCCGTAGTGTTCATCATGAAACCTTTACTTTTACTGGGGGGTTTGAAGGGACTTTGTGAAACCAGACATGAGTATGGAGGGACTCTATTTTTGCAATGTTGAGGCAGTGAGGTAGTTGCAGCAATTTAGCTATGCTGAATGAATGAAGGGTTTATATGACAGTGTGGAAGGGCTGTGCTTGAACGAGCTCACTGCTATTGCCGTGTTCAGTGGAATATTTGATGGAGTTACCTTTTGTGTTAAAGCTCTAGAAGAATGACTTTTTGAGACTTGAGTGCAGCTGTTGCACAAGTGGCACTGAGCTGATGAGGTCTGTGTTATCCAGCTTCTTTGTGGTCTACATTTAAATTGATTTCCCTCTACAGTTCTAGTCTGGGCTGCTGCTTTCATGCCTTCCCCCCCCCCCTTTGAATTCTCAAAGCAGCTTGGTGAAAGAGATTTGCAGTCCTGACTTTCACCACACTGGCTGCACAGAAGGCTTAAGTTGAGTTTTAGTGTTGAAACTTCCTTGTCATTTTAAATAGGTTAAGTAGCCCTGGGAGACGTAATTTGCTTCGAGGACTGGGAGCAGGAAGCAGGGATCATAATGACGAGGATTGGACCAGATCTTGAAAGAATAAGAGAAAGAAACTGCAACTAAACTTCAGAGGAAGAAAGAGCAAATCTTATTTGGCAAGTGGTACTATGATAAGGGTGTGGAGGACAGCAGAGAAGAGGGAAGTCAAGGCCTTCCTCCTAACCTGTAAAGCTGCTGAATTTGCATCGCTGGCTTATTACCAGCATTCACACCAGAGGAGTGCAGCAGAGACAGGAATTGAAGGGACACCGAGCCCCCAGAAGCTGCCTTGTGGTCCCTTATGGTTTCCTTCATGCCCTTCAGCAAATCACATCACCCCCATTTGCCTCAGTTTCCCCCTCTTTAACAGACTTTCTGTTTGGTAATAAATTAGCTAAAGCTGTCAAGTATGTTGAATATGCAGCACAAGTGTCAGGTGGAAGGGAAGGAGATTATTTCCAAACATATTTCACAGTTTATGTGAAACGACTCTTACCATAGAATCTGTTGGTTGCCAGACATTGAAACAGTGCAATTTTCCTTTAAACTGTGAGATCTGAATGGAGTCACTGAGGACTCAGCAATTTTAGATTTCTTTTCATAATCTACTTATGCTCACTAGCCACTGCTATCTGTGAAAAATCTAGCTGGCTTTCTCTCTGGGTTAGTGCAGTCCCCAATAAACAGTTTCATCACCACTAAAATGTGATATTTCCATGCAACCAAATTAACATTACAGATTAAAGAAGACAGGTGTGACAGACACTTTAATTTCTGTGTATTTGAAAACCTGAAGGGTTCCTGGTTTGTTTGCAAAGCAGAGCTGCTTTAGAAACAGGAACAAAAGGATTTTAATAGCATCCTGTCCTTGGAAGCTTCTGAAACTCCACTTCTGCACAGACACACAGTTCTTGCTTTTATTTAATTGAAACTATTTGTTATTATGTGATGGTATTTATTTGAACACCTCTTGCACCAAGAGTCCTAGCAAAATTGTACTAGCTTCTGGCCGGTAAAATAGGCTCAGCCCTGAAAAACCTAGGATACAAGAAGTCTGGAGAGTAATAGAAAAGACAAACAGTATAAAGCAAAACAAGTCCCTGCAGCTTACTGGCAATGCACAACTTGCAAGAATCTCTCTGTTTCAGCACTGCTCTTATGACAGTTTCTGAGCACACTGCAAGTGGTGTTTTAGGCTGGCATTTAGAAGGAGAGTCCCCAGAGCTGGGGTAAGATATTTTCTCTGTGGTATCTGTGAGAAAAGTGATAGAGAATCACAGCAGCTGTCCTGCCCTCTACTCCTCACTGCGGTGCTCTTGTTATCGCCAGATGCAACGTCGGAGAATTTACAGCTGCCTGACCGTGCTGAGCCTTTTACCTCATCAGGGACGGAGATGGGCCATACAGTAATGCGTATTGATCCATGTCCCAAAATGTGGTTTATGTCTTACATTTCTGTGCTGAACTATAGCAAGGGGAAAGCAGACCATTACAGCCCAGTCTCCCAAGTGCAGATACAGCTGCTAAATGAGTGATGACAAGCCTTTAAGGCTGAATGGATGTAGGCGTACATAGGATGATGGCTCAGATGTAGTAACTGTCCATAACTGAGTCGACGTGCACACTTAAGCCTGCCACAAATCTAAGGTAAAATGAGTTAGCTTGAAAATCAATAAAAGATCTTAAGAGTACTCATTTGATCGTTTGCGATGGCTCAGCTGACCTGGGGTACACCGTTAAGTGGCAGGATCTTGTGAATATGCCTAAACCCCTCATGCTTGGGGCAGTAGTAAACTGCCAAAGGACATTCCCCTGTCCTGAGAGGTGCAAAGGCAGCCAGCGGTGAAAAGGAGGCATTGCCTCTTGGCTCGGTTGCACAAGTTATCACACATGAGTCCTGAAGAGCACTGGGAAGAGGAGAGCTGGTTCTTGAACAGACCAAGAAGGCAGTTGCTGGGAATTTACTTAAGATTTTTTTTTTCAGTGTTGTGGTTTAACCTCAGCCAGCAACTGGGCCC
>NW_008794888.1:7670074-7691558 GCF_000699145.1 Aptenodytes forsteri | reverse complement strand
GCATGGGAAGCTGAAAAGTCCTTGACTAGTGTAAGCACTACTCAGCAACAACTAAACCATCGGTGTGTTATCAACATTATTCTCATGCTAAATCCAAAACACAGCACTGTACCACCTACTAGGAGGAAAATTAACTCTATCCCAGCCGAAACCAGGACATTCAGAAAAAAGTCTACTGTACACCTGTAATTGAACAGGAAAGGCTTTTTGCACTCAGCTGGTGGGAAAGTGTAAAATTAGAGGATTCGAAATGTGCATATAGACTCCTTGCTCTTTTAAAAATCACTTTAATATTTTCTTCCAGCTACTAAATGTTGGTGATCATCGCCACTGTTGTTCCTTCCCTTGACAAGAGAGGACGTAGGTGGCCAAACCCTGGCTCTGTGGAGAGGGAAGTGGTTGGTGACCTGATCCAAGAACTGTTCTGCATGTGCAAGAGCTGAGGATTTCACCTTCTCACCACAGTTAAATGATGAAGGGAAGGGAAGCCTGTCTCCTTCTATGGGGACCAACAAAGGTCAGAGGAGGGTTAGCAATGCAGAGCAGAGTCAGTCCTCCTCACTGTGTCCATATGTTCAGGAATGGGCTGCTACTGCCCTGGTGCATGGAAGCTGCAGCAACATCAGCACCAGTGCTTTGTCCAGTCTAACAAATCCAACCAAGCAGCAAGATTCCTTAGTAAGGGCACCATCACACAGTCCACAGCTGGCTAATTACTGGAACAAAAGTCAATTTGAAGGGTCGCAGCTCAGATTTTTCAAGCAAAGTTTAATATGTACCTAGTATCTGAGTGCCCACAGACATACAGGGACGTATGATATGTCAGCGCTACAGGTGTTCCCCAGGAGTGCAATCACTGAAGTTCTTCTGAAGATAGGTTTGGTGGAGTATGTGATGGTGTTTTTTCCCCCTTAACTTACAAAATATGCAAATTTTCTGTGACTTTTCCATCCCCTCCCCAAGAGATACAGTCTAAAGTAGTTCTGCTGTATGATGATGATTTGGGTTTTTTAATTTTGTTCATCACTTGGGCTATGAGAAATATCCAAATGCATCCAAGTTGGGCTTCAAGGGTTTCTTTTTGCTTCCTCTCCCTCCCTGTAACAATACTAGAGAGTTCCAACTTCAGCTGTATTGGAGTTTAGTAATTCTCTTAATGCTGGCAAGTATAAGGTATATTTTATGAGATATCTTATGGAACTGATGGGGGGAAATAAATGATAGCGATATTAATTAAAAAAAAAAGTGTTATCCAAGCTGAAAGTGTTGCAAGGATAAACAAATCAGTAAAAGGTGCAGTTTGCTTATGATACAGTAATTTTATGAATTGTAATTTTTCAGATGAACTGAAGCTATCATCATTATCAACTAATAGCTTTAAGAATGACTTCTCTAACTTGATATTGCCTATGTTATTTCTGGAGTGTGAAAGAATTTTAAATTGTCTGTAAGGAACTGATGCTGCTTAAAGGACATTAGAATAAATGAACCACAGCATTTTAAGTGTTATCCTTTCAAAAGAAAAGAAACAAACATCCTTCACAAAACGCATAAGGGTGTATGTACTCTCCCGCTTCTGGAGTATCTGTGCCATTCTTAGCGACTTGCATCAAAGCTTCAACAGAAGGGCAGTATTAATGCTGGATCACATTCTCTTTTTTTGCACCAAAGAACCACCAGTAATAACAAAGGGCTTGTGGCCCTGAGGCTAGCTGACCTCCACTGCAAAGGAGCTGGGGGAAAGTATAGCAATATCCAGAGAGATGTGAAAATAACAGAATTTTCTGCATTGTTTAATGAAAGTGAGCCAAAAGATGTCATTTAACAAAATTTTTTATTTAATTCTGGAGAAAGTAAAATACTTTGTTCTTTCCAGCTTTTTTTTTTTTTTATTGTAATTTTTCAGATGAACTGAAGCTATCATCATTATCAACTAATAGCTTTAAGAATGACTTCTCTAACTTGATATTGCCTATGTTATTTCTGGAGTGTGAAAGAATTTTAAATTGTCTGTAAGGAACTGATGCTGCTTAAAGGACATTAGAATAAATGAACCACAGCATTTTAAGTGTTATCCTTTCAAAAGAAAAGAAACAAACATCCTTCACAAAACGCATAAGGGTGTATGTACTCTCCCGCTTCTGGAGTATCTGTGCCATTCTTAGCGACTTGCATCAAAGCTTCAACAGAAGGGCAGTATTAATGCTGGATCACATTCTCTTTTTTTGCACCAAAGAACCACCAGTAATAACAAAGGGCTTGTGGCCCTGAGGCTAGCTGACCTCCACTGCAAAGGAGCTGGGGGAAAGTATAGCAATATCCAGAGAGATGTGAAAATAACAGAATTTTCTGCATTGTTTAATGAAAGTGAGCCAAAAGATGTCATTTAACAAAATTTTTTATTTAATTCTGGAGAAAGTAAAATACTTTGTTCTTTCCAGCTTTTTCTTTTTCTTTTTTTTTTTTAGATTTTGGAGTAGATGCTAAGTAGAAAATTTAAAGAAAAACATGAAAGGGTGTTAAGCATACATTTAAGAAGAGTTAGCCTTTTAAAAGCAGAATTAGATATCAAAACAAAGCTGGATGGTTTAGAATAAAAAGCTGATATATTTAATTTTGAAATTGTCACCACTAATCACCTGGATCTTCCTTAAAGCCACTCCTGTTGTCCTACATCCAGTGAAATGGACTCAAGTGGTCACACCTTTTTATTCAATGTAAATCTGCTTGGTGAATTTGCTATTTGCTGAGGAAATCAAACGAACAGAAAAAAGCAAATCCCTTCCTTTTGATCACCTCTCATTCTCCTTAGCTAGGGTAGAGATGGTAGCAATTATTCTGACAGCAAGATAAATCAGTCACTGCAGGACTGTTGGCATTCATGGTCATCTGGCAAGATTTCTAAAGGACTGTTACTTCAGCTGGAGATTTCTGGATCCGCTCAGTGCTCTGCCTCTACCACTGCACAAGCTCTGAACAAACCTGTGAGGAGAGGTGGCAAAAGTCAACTATACTGAGTGATGGGGGGCTCCTGCACTGTCCCCAAGGAGCAGACTGTAAGGCTACTTTATGGAGGCAGTGAAGCTGCTTCTATAAAGAACAGTGCATATGGGCACAGATGGGCAGAGCACGGAGGTGTCCTGGTGCTTTGCGGCAGGGCTGGGAATAATGCCTGCAAGAAACTTTTGGGAGCGTGTGCCAGCTCTCCAGCAGAGAGGACAGTAGTCAAGGACGCAGTCAGAAACAGCCCTGCAGTCACAGATGATGACAACAACTGAACTTCTCACTGGATTGCTTGCCACCCTTCGTCAGGCAGGGCATTTTGATTGCACTTTAAATATAAAGAATCCTTGGCACTGAGCAGGGGTATCATGGCAGATGTGTGTCATTAAAAGAAAAGCAGAATGAAAGCAGCTTGACTCTTGGTGCTTCCCTCCTTCTCTCCCTGCTGCTGCGAACTCAAAAATGGGAATTGCATGACATTCGTTGCAATTCATTCCACCACACTGAAGGACTTCACCATGTGGATGTGACTGCAAGACAAGCTGGATTCCAGGTTTTATATCCAGGATGACTGATTCCTTTCTCAGTGGATCTTTTAAAACCCTGAAAACCAAGTGATTTGTTCTCACTTGCGAATGAGAATATGAGCCTCTTCTGCAGCATTACTCATCAATTGATCTCCAGGTGCTTTGTAAAGGAGGTCAGCATTAGCTCTTTTTGACAGATGGGGAAGGAGGGATGGTTTTCCCAGAGCCACTTGTCAGGCTAGTGATAAGGCAGGGAGCTGAAATCCCTGCCAGCCTATGTCGCCATCAGTAGTCACCCAGCACCCTGTGCCCAGTTACTTTTGTTTCCTAAAAATTACCTTGTAAAAATGGAGGCCACATGTTTCTGGGCATCATCTCCTTGTGCACGTGCATGCTTCCAGATTTGTTGGCTGGCCCTGTGCCACATGGATATAAGTACCCGTGCGATTTCTGGTTCACTGTTTCTGACTCCAGAAGTTCCAAGACAGAGTCCACAAATATTTGCCCAATCTGTGGTGTTCTGAACGAAAAATATCAGGCTTAAAGAAGTAGCATTTCACTGATACATTACTTTTCTCAGTCCATTTCTAATCCCTGTTTAGTTAGGGAAGCATACTGAAGAGTTTTGAGGTGAACATACCCATTTCAAACTTAAGAAATGTTTGTTCCAAATAAAATTAATTACTGTGCCTAAACATGCTAAATAATTAAAAAAGACATTGCATATGGACACAAAGCACTTTAGGATAAATTAACTCATTTATAGCAGTGTAATAATGCAGCATTAATGTGCTCAGAGTGCAATGCTGCCAGGCCAGGCATCACATAGAAAAAGGCACGGTTCTTCAGTGGGACTGAAAATTTATCTTCTAGGATACAGAGATATTTCAGAGCTCCTTTAAAGGATCACTCTGTTAAAGAGGTAAGAAAATTGCAATTTCTACATGCAATTTGTTTATGAAATATAGTAGCTGGGAACATCTTAGAGGAAAAATATATACGCAAATGGATTAGGACGTTGGAGATGATTCACATAAATGTCTTTTTTCCTATTCAGCTTAATTAACTTCAGAGTAGATGAATTCTTATTGGTGTAGTGGAAAGAAAATGAAATCAGTGTCAAGAGAAAATCTCCTGCATGCAACTGCTTGGTATATCCCAATTTTGAATGTTGCAAAAGCACAGATTTTTTGCTCATTAAATTTTAAAAGCTTTCTGACTTCCCAGAATTATAGCAGGGATTTGTAAATGATGTATGAAATGAAATGTCCTTCCCTACACAAACAGCATACAGTGGGAGAGCTTTGGAATTACTATTATTATGTACTATTTGCAGTAATACTAAGATCAGTCAACCATTAAGATAAATAAATAAAAATACCGACCAAGACCAAACATTTCAGTGAAAAGAAGAAAGGATGGAGATATTTTAAAGTACTCGGCTTGTTTGTGGTGAAAATCTGTAGCAAATGTGTTTACTTAAGTAAAACATTTTCAGTGGCTTTGCTTCTTGCTTCCATTCTCTGTTCCCTACAGACAGAAATTCTTTCTGGACAGAAGAACTCTTATTCCCAGATCAAAGTCCTCTTTTTACATATTCCTGTATTCAGCAGAAGAAAGGGGTTTTACAAAGACATGCCAGGCTGAGCCCAAAGAACTTCACCTAGACACACTATTCTAAAATCTGTGTGACCAGATGTACTCTGACTGTACTCATTATAGATGAATGTAAAGTCTGAAGTCTGATTTATGGTTCCCAGCTGACCCTCACTGGTAAGGTCTTCCTCCAGCTTGTTATTAAAAACATATAATAACAACATTTTAATAGCCTTTAAAGAGCTTCCCTCAAGTACTACTATCTTGGCCATTTCCTCAGAGGAAAACTACTTGTTATACAAATTTGCAATAATATGGTGAAGAAATACAGCAGCATTATTAAAATCCAGATTACTAGCTCAGAGACTTCTCCAGAGCCTCGGGCTGCTATTTAAACCAATTTTCATGTAAACAGCACCATGAAGATACAATGCTACATGCGGAAAAAAATGTTTCTGCAGAGTGGAAGCTACCACCCAAGTTTCACTCCCGATTCAGGTTTCACTACTTGACCATTTCTTCTGTTTACAATTACTTGGAAGGAGTCAAGGTTATTTTGTCTTGACTTGATTCTATTCTATTCTATTCTATTCTATTCTATTCTATTCTATTCCAGTTGTTACTCTGAATGTTAGTGATGTGTTAAGCAGCATGTCTAACATATCACATGCTTGTTCTCTAATCCTCTCTCTAGTGGGAAAAGTGTATTCAACAGTAATTTCTTCTGGACATTTTCAAAGGCAATTCACACATACTGACATACTTTTGTGTTAGTGAAGGGCAAAGTTGAGAAATGCTCTTAAACAAGGAAGTTTTTCTCCCTTCATCTCTGACTTGTCACCATCCTCAGTGTGCAGCATGCTTGGAGTAGACAGAGACTAAGGTCATCGTACTTGGTGGAAAAGAGGTTTTTATTAAAGTACGTTTTTCCTATTGCTGAAGTAGAGACCTAACATCATGATGTTCTGAGACAGCCTGCATGGTGTGCTTTGGTCACTGGAAGTCATGGGGTTGTCTACCCTGAAGCAATTCAGCAGGTGTGCTGCTGGGGACCTGGGAGATGATCTGGCAGCAAACCGAGAAAATTTCCCAAAGAGTAGAACAGAATATCACTTGCAGGGAACCCGGTCTGGAGCTCCAGTTTTGAAATCTGGAGCCAAGCTGGGGTTCTGTCACAAACTTGTCAAAATCAAGATGGTTCCACAAAAACATGGTGTCACCTTTAGAGCAATTGCCTGGCTCAGGGAATTAGGTCGGGACACATGCAGCAGCAAGGGGTAAGCACCCCTTGAAACGCAAAATGCCCTGTGGCTTCCTGCAAGGTCTCTGTGGGTCCAGTGGCTTATCATTAGACTTGTTGTGAATCTGTACTTGCAGGTGAATCAGTCTGAAGGATCTGTAAAATTAACCTCAGTGATCAAACACATGCCAACTGTGTGTCTTTTAGCTACTCACTTCACCTCTGCTTGCGCAAGTGCTAATGCTCAGCCAAGTTTTGCTGGATTGCTGTGAAACCTTACTAAAAGTTTCCTGAGATCTTTGCGTGTCTGTGAAGGACAAAACGTTTACATTATTAAAGTCTCTACCATGCCTATAGGCCACAGAGAATGGTTTATGGTGAGAAGAGATCAAGGATTTGAGTAACTTAGTCAAGTTTCACAGAAATACTAAAACTTTTCACAGATGAGTACAGATGTTTTAGGATCTGATATGGTGTGCAAAGACAGGCTTCACAATCCTTGGCTTGCGTAACTTACAAATATTGTGTAATGGTTCAGATGCCATTGGATTCTTATGCACAAGGCAGTTGATCTATAAAACATATGGCATTTTGAAATATTGATCTCTTCTGTGCCAGTGAGTAAGAGATATTAGTGTAGCATGGGATTCCATTTGTAACCCTGGGATTAAAGGCAGGGAAGTGGAAAATTGGAATAGACCTGAATTCATGTGAAGTGGAAAGTACAGCTGGCAGTATTACTAAAGCAGGAGAATAACAAATAAGAGCGTGTATTTTTTTTAATCGTTTTAAAAAATCACATAACAGCTGCTGAGGTAACAGCGTAAATGTATCCAAATGAATGTTTTATATTAGGCTACTTTTAATTTTACTGGTAATGTAAAGTTACAATATGGTGACACACAACAGAACGGGACAAAATAAAGAGTAATACCAAACAGAAAATGAACAAGCTTTTTCTCTACGAAGTAAACAATAATCTATATTTTAAAGTACCACTTGATCTGAGTCTACTCAGTCCCATGAAATATGCCTTTCTGAATTAAACAAAACAAACCAAAACCCCCAATTTTTGCTCAACTCCTGCAGGTTGTTGTCTGGATCTTCAACTGGTCAACTGATTCACATTGGGAGTATATTCTTCCCTCTTTTTTTTTTTTCTCCACTGTGTATGTTCGTCTGTTTTCTTTGTTGGAAGTATGGGATAATTTGGAAGAAATTCCAGAAACCAGAAATTTTAAGTGTTTCCAGCATTTTGCATAACACCACCAATTTTTCTTCCTTTTTCCTCTCTTTTTCCAGTTAGCCTGTTAATGAGACTGTTAACTTGTGTTTGACCATCACATCAGTTTTAGGACATCAGCTTCAGTCCTTGCCTGAATCTGTTAAAATGTGGAAACTCAATCAGCACATTTTATTAAAAAAAAAGAAGAAAAAAGACAGAAGCCTTCTTTCTATGCAGATTTTACCTGGTATAACGTGAAGCCAATGGTTCTTGTTGTGCTTTTCTGTGACAGATTGAGTCCTTTACTACCTGATATTTTCTCTCCATGAAGGCACTTCTGCACTGCAATTAAGTAACTATTGATCTTTTTTGATGAGCAGATTGAGCTCTTTAAATCTTTTCTTATGAGCATTTTTCAGTCCTAAAATCACTTTAATTTTTAAAGGTGATCAAAGGTTAGCTGAACCCTGGTAAAAAGTCATATATCTCCTGCATTGCACCTCACAGTACTTTCTTCCTTTATTTCCATAATCGTGCAAGATGAACTGCTTTTAAAAAATTTTAGCCATTATCATTAACAGGAAATAAAATGCCACATTGACACAATGGATGATGTAGTTTTTACATTGAGTTTAACTTTGTTCTATTGAAATTAATGGAAATCCTACCAACAGTTTCAATGGCAGCAGAATTAAACCAATATCAAGCAGTTCTGAAACTCCCAGTTCAGATATATTTCTATTCTAAGGTCCTAGGGGAAATGTGGCAGGTCAGATGCAGTTTCATAGCGACTGGTGCTAAATATTGACAATTTAATGGCAATCATTGTATTGAAAACCTCAGACAACATGACCTTCCATGCAATCTCTAGTCCTGTCTCCTGATTTAAAAGCCATTATAGTAATGAAAAATATTCCCCTGATTTTAGTTGGTTTTGAATCTGACCCTGGTTTTGAGAATTAGGTGTTTGGAGAGCCAAATAGACCACAAAGGATTTGGTATCTCAGATGGCCTCTAATGTATGCTGTGGGTAAGCCAGGGATATCTACCCAGGGATATCAGGATTCAGTCTCTTCATTACTAGCAGCGTTGGGGGAAGTCAATGGAGGTGCTCCTATTTATTTGAATAGGCATACGACTGAATCCTATAGGTTTTCACTTTTAAAAACCAGCTTAGTTAAAGGTTTTAGTGGAGGAGTTGTTGTTTTGAGGAAAAACAACTCCTATTTTCCAAAAATAGTACAAAGAACAGAGACAGGTTTTCAATTTAGAGAAAGGATGTCAAAGAAACTGCAGCACTTGGGCAGTGCATGTGTGACAGCTCTCTGCTCCTCTGTGTCTCTGCTGAGCCTGGAGAAAGTGTTACTCTCTGGCATGTGATCGGTGGTGTCAGCTTTCAAAAGGAACAGTTTTGAATTTGCTGTAAAGCATATTGGGAAGCTAGAGAAATTTGTCAAAGAGAGTATGTGCATGTGTGTGTGCGCACATGTGTGTGTGTATGCGCATGCATGTCTGTCTGACTGGGTTGAGGTGGCAAGTGAGAAAAATAAATCACTCAAATAGAGACATTGAGGAACAGACAAAATTAAGAAAAATACTTTTGTCAGCAGCACTTTGAACTAGCTGGTGATGAAAGTTGCCTGGGGTTAGACTGTGAAAAGCTCTGAGATGAGTGGATTCAGTAGCAACACCAGGAAAGACGCAGGCAGGGGATGCGCCTGTCAGGGCAAAAGGAGAGGGCAGAGATTAGAGATGATTCAGGGGAAAATGTGGCAGAATTTAGCCATGGTTTAGCCACACAGGGGAAAGCTGGGGGTTAACCACATATCGCAAGCCTGGACTGGGAAACAGTCGTCAAATGCAATAGAACAAATTTCAGGCAAAATAAGGTGGTAGGCCACATCTTATTTTCTCTACAGGTTTTAATAAATTCACATCTCCCACAAGCCTGAAACAGGTTTGAATAGGAACAAGGAAGCAAACCTCTTACACTTCCAATTTGGCTTTATTTACCTGCTTTCTTTTGTTCAGGTAATAAGCCGTAATGACCTTGGCATAGGATGTCCCTGGAGGGATAAAGACTAATTTAGATGAAGGTTTGTTCTTAGTCTTGTCCTACTGACATAGGAATGATGGGGATAAAAATAACTGTGTTCATTCCAAAGAGGAATGTAATGAGTGTCTTTCCCAATAGTTGGGTAAAGGATACACACTTAGAAAGGGGTCTGGAGCTGGACTGTGCAGCTGGTAGGAAATAGTTTGGCTAAAACCTTTGTAATTTAACTAATACCTTGCTGAAATCCCTGTCTTCCTTTGCAGATCACCACATATTTAAAAGTATACTTAGCCAGTCCACATTTTAAATAGACTTTATTAATACAGCATTAATAATTTAGAGCACTAGCAGAAGGAATGAAGAATAATAAAGTGAAAGATTTTTTAAATGAAAATTCCTTTTACTTTATTTTTTAGAGTGACAATACACAGTCGTTGATAATTGTTATTTTTAAACCACACTTCGTAAAGTTTCAGCTTTGTCAAGAAAATGTTGTCAGATTTTTTCAAAGAAGCTGAAAATAACCAATTTTTTGGTTTGGAGACCTCTGAATACAATTTGGAAAGACTTCAAAGTGGTTTTCATAGGTGCTAAATATAAGGCAAACATTTTCAGAAAACAAGAATTTTTTATTATTATTATTATTTTATTTTGCTATTAAGTGGCTGTTAAAGTAAATGGCATTGGCTGATTTATGAGTGAGTTTCCTCCCCATGTAAGACTTTCAATATATTTTGTGCTAACAAGGTTTTAAAGTTTATAAGTGTTTGTGTTGCTATCCCTGCTTTAATGGCTTTTGGAAATTTAGTGAAGGTTTTAGCAGATATAGACAGTAACAATGTAGTAATACATAGACTATGTGAGGTTATAGTGTTTGTTAAATGTTATAAATACTCTTAAAACTAAAAGTGCAGCAAGCACTTTATAAGCAGTTTTAATTTATAAGCAATTTAAATTGTTTATAATGTGTAAACAATTTGAGTTAACAACTAATACATTTGACTCTGACTGTAGGAAGTGCTCCATAAAGTGTTGACGGTTTGGAGGTCTTGCTTTAAAGCCTTGTTTTCTGGATTTCAAATGCTGTTTTTCCCGCTCTTAAGTACAATTCTTTTCGTGATTTTTCATGAAAACATCTCCTCCCTACAAAGAATTGCCATAGTCTTCTCATTCCCCTCCTCAACTCTTCAAGAACATGAAAGCTGAAAATTTTTCATGTTTCAGCCATAAATTGTCTTGGTCTATATGTATGCCCTGTCATTTTCTTTCACATTTTCTTTTAAATTGGACTGAGAATAGAGGAAGTAGGGAAACACATACATGAGAAAACAACCCAACTCATGTTATTAAGGTAAAATAGACACTAACTGACAGTTCCTCTGCCTACTTGTGATGAGATAACAAGGAGGAAGAGATTTAATTTACATAACTTATGTACTTATTTATTTAAATGTGTCTAAAAGCAAGGTATGAGGGCCAAACACCTGAGAATTACTAGCAATGCTCTCCAGGTAGAAGAATTAATAGTCATGGTAAAAAACACATCATAAACTGAATTACAAATATAAATAAATATCCTCATTTAAAGCTTTTTCAGTAAGATCTTGACCACAAAATTTCCCTTTGCCTAGTGCTTCTAATGGTAACATAATGAAAAAACTTTATCTGAAAGCACTGCACCTCAAGTTTTACTAGTTAGAGAAGAAAGAGTAATTGAGCATTAAAGGAAGCACATCTTAACCTCCTGTCTTCTATACAGTGCTTTGCAACTGGACCTGTAACTCATCACCTCTGTGTTAGATATTGCATCAACATTTGAGTTTTAGCTCAAATCATGAATAAGTTTTTGAAGCAAATCTCCTGACTGTCCCCACTTGCTATGCTTTAGTTCACATTGTGGAGAGTTCTTGTGGTGTACAGTCTGGGTTCCTCTTGGATGAACAACAAAATAACCCCTTAAATTGAAAGATGAACCCCAGAAAAGTACCTAAGGTGGTCCAGCTGCTACTGAGCAGTCAGTAGGCAGGACAAGACTAGAGCTACAGTGAAATAAAACCCCCAGAACAAGTATTGTGTGGACAACAGGTCTGCAGCACAAACTGGTTTGCCCACCATGCCTCATCTCTGTTGATGTAGAAATAGTTACAGACACCCAAACTATCTCCATACAAATGAGGCTGTCTAGCTGGTATCGTCTGGTATGAAACAGAAAGTATGTGACATCTTTGAAATGATGTAGCTAAACGTCTGTTTCTGGAGAGGACTCATTCATCTCTGCTCTATGCACACGTTATTTCTTAATATGCAAAGAGAAAGAAACCCACCTGAGCGTGACTGGATTTCTACCTTTTGAGAACAAGTCACAGAATCATCTATTTCAAACCAGGGCTTCCTCAAGAGCTGCAGCTGCAGCATCAGCTTTTCCCACCCCTCTGGGAAAACCTGCATAGTCCAGGTTACAGTTTACACTGGATGGAAGCAAGCAGAGTAGCAAGTGGCTGGTGTCACACGTAGCTGTCAGGAAGACACTTTCAGCACCTGTGCTTCACAGTGAAGAAATTTCAATCTCTCCAGCTTGCAGAAACAAGTGTGTGAAGACAAACCCTTATTCATTCATGTTCTGTCTTCTCATGAGCTATAGAGGATTAGTCCTGGTGATGTCTGTGGGGTGCAATGTGAATAGCCTGTTCCTTTGTGACTAATGGGCTTGCACTGAAGTTAAATCACTCATCCCACGGAGTTATCATTTCTACTGCACTGCAGTGATAATTATCTAAATAAGTAATAAATGAGGTGCTTCTGCTTGTGTGGCTGGGCTCAGATTGCTCACTTCAGTGCAGTGCCAGAAGATTTGTGTTTCTATGTCACCCAAGGTGAGCAGTAATAAATGTTATTTGTGTGGGATTCCTGAACAGCCCCTTTCTCCAGCCCTCACCTCACCACTGAGCAGAGACAGCACACACTGGAGGGGCAGGAGCACTGTCAGCTACAAATAAAAGTGCTTAGGAGAATGAAGGCGTTTTCCCTCAGCCAAAGGTGCAGAGAAACATAAGTTTGGCTACCTCAGTATGTAATCACCAGTTTCAAAAAGCATCTCAGTCTCCTTTGAAAAGGGAGATGGGAGGAAATGAAAGAGCGACTTCAGAAAAAGAGAGAAAAGAAAGTAAATGGAGTGACAAAGTAAGTCAGGTCTCTCTGTGGGAAACCAGACTGGGGGAGGAGGGATTGAGGTACTAGATTCAAGAAACTAGTTACACGTTACTTTTATCTCTCTAAAGACATTTAAACATCTTCTCTTGTGCATCTGCACTACAGAGCCACCATTAGGATTTTGTGCTGGGGCTGTAAGACACACATTGATCAGACTGACTTAAGTCTAAGGGAGTTTCAGTAAGTTGACAGCAAGTTTCAAGTTACTGTCATGAACATGCTTAGAGCAGCTGAGGTCTGAAAGATGGAAGGACATGAAATTTGTGCTAATATCAGTTGAAGTTTCCCATTCTATCTAAAATATAATTTTTATATTTTTAATAGGGAGGGAGGCTGGATGAAGGAAAACTAAGTGACTCAAGCAGAAATTATTCTAAGAGATCATACTGGTCTCTCCCCATCTTAAAATCTTTGAAACTGGACTCCATTAGAGACCTCTCCAAAGCACATTGAAGCCAGTGGAATGGATGCCTTTCACTTTGTCATCATGTTTTGGATGAATATACTGTTAAACAAAACTACCACAAAGGTATCTGAGCTTTTGGAGAAGTTACTGCCTGAGATTTTATGAAGGCCACATGGCATATGGAAACAGCATATGGAAACTTGTTAACACTGAAAGGTAAGGAGAAAAGTGGCAATGAGTGATGAACTTCCTGGAAATGTTTAAAAAGCTGAATCACAGTCATCTGCAGAATTCCTGATGGAGCACATTGAGATTGATATGAAGTCAAGAGGTTTCCAAAGCTCTCCATCACCTGAATGATAGCAAAGGGCTAGACACTAACCATATGTCAACTGCACGTTGCAGAAAGATCTTCTGCCTCTTGAGAAAAGAGGGTGTGAAATCATTAGCACAACCTAGAAATGCGGAAAGTGAGGGATTGTCATGTAACCACACAAAGAAAACTACCTATAAAGATTATATCAGCTAATGAGCTTTTCACACTGCTGCCTACAACAAGGGAGAGTTTTGCATTTTTATCTCAAACAGAATCAGAGGGGTAGTTGAATAAACATCTGTAACATCAGCAGGGGTGAATTTGGCACCTCTGTGTGGAGAAGATACTTTTACTTGAGCAATTTATCATGCAGTGGCAGATCTGAATCCAATAGTAATTAGTGTTTAATTGACTTTACTGGCACATTCAATGCTTTGTACCTCCTCTAATTATGGAATATCCTTTGTGGATATGCATTTTCATCAAAGCTGATTTTTCCAAGAATATTGCCTATATTAGAATGGCTTGAGGTCTTATGTTACAACTGATGGACGAGTTTAGGAGTCAGCCCTGGCATCATCACTTACAAAATAATAAACAAAAAATAGCCTCTTTCATCTGAGTAAATCCCAAAGTTCTGTACAAAGTAAATAATAATTAAACAGATGAACATTTAATGAAAATGTCTACATCAAAGAAGATGCATACCACATTAAAAATATATTTAGCTTCAAACCATCCCCACCATCTAGCCATTGCTTATCAGGTTTAACTGCATACAATGATGAAAGAGTTGTCTGATTTCACAGCCCTTGTAATTAGTGATTCTTTTCCAATTACCTTCAAATTTGGCAGCCTGTGTTACTATTATCCTGACTGTATCTCTTTCTAGGATGTTGTGCTGCTGTTGCATTCCACTTCTATGTCCATTAGGGAGGTGGTTTGTCTCTTGAGGCCTATTGAATCCAATGGGAATCTTTCCAGTTACTTAACAGTTGCTGGATCAAGATCGCAGTAAATTCTAGCTTGTTTCTTTACGTTTGCTTCATTTGCCTGTGTAGCTGGGGCCAGGTGCCAGTACACTCTCTCCTTCAGACTAGTGTTTGGTGTTTATTCATTTTTAGTTGCTGTTTAGATGAAGCCAAAAATGCAGATTCTTACATGAGGCAGTAAAAATGTCAGGCTTCAGCATTATCTGGAATAATGAGAAGCAGCTGGTTTTACACGAGATAATTCATGATCCGCCAACAGACAGGGCAACATGTGGAAAAGGGACCAACCCCAGCCAGCTGTGGAGAAAAAAGTGATTGTCCCCTGTGGACTTTTCCACACATACTTTTGGCAATTGTTCATCTGGTTTCTGAATTTTGAAAGGTTCAGAGACTTTCTTACCACACTGGAGTGTGAAATCTGTGGCATTCAATGCTCTGGGGACTGGCAAAATTTGTTGCTAGCCAGGTGACACTACTTTTCTGTATGCATGGAAGTCTGCATAGGCTTCCCTATTCTGTTGTCCCAACTTGGTTTGTAGGTTGCTTTAGGGAATCTCACTTCCTGCTTGGTTTTTTTGTTTGTTTCCATTTTCTCCATGAAAATATTTCTTCCTGCATGCAGGGATGGTCTCTGTGATTGGGTCTAGCACAGGGCATGGTGGTGAGGGGAAACCATCCTTCCATAATCAAGGAGTCTCAAAATCTGCCTACATATCTGTCTGTGCACATATCCACATTTTCTTTTTTCTAGAAAATACCGTACAAAACAAGTACTGATTAGATACCTGGAATTATATATGAACAACTCCATGGATTAGCTCCTCCTGCCACCCAGAAAGAATCGATACCTTTAGTTACAGACAGATCTACCAGAGACAGTAAGGGCAGTAAAAACAGCTATTCTTTCTGAAGGAATTGATTCAATTTCTAAGCAATTGCCTAGAAATCAATTCAGACAAATCAGAATGCGACTGTTAATTATGCCTTATTTCATTTTGGAAGTGGTGTGAATTTATGCCAGAAAACCAGGGGGCAATTGTTCCATGTAGAGCCAGGGGAAAATCATTGAAAGTCTCTGAAAGCTGCTGCTTTCCACTCAAACTCAGATCAACAAATCAAAAGAGTTTTTAGAAACCATAGATTTCTGTGTTTTATGTGTATACTTTTGTCCTGAATAAATTTGTGCTCTCCTTCAAAGATAGAGTTTTACAACTTCAGCAAATTTTAGCCCCCTAGATTGTAATTTGCTGTCCCTATCTATCGAACATATATAAATTTATACATGTTCCTTTTCTGGTTAAGTAAAGGTGGCCCGTCCACCTAGATGAAGACCAGTAATTAATGTCTTTTGGCAGGATAGATGACACGTCATGACTCCGAGTCCCTTATTGTCCCTACATACTATCAATATCCTACTGTAAAGCTTTTGTCGCTCACCCTCGCCACTCCTGGGGGTCTGGCTCCTGCCTTAGATAGATAGATAGAAAGAATCAGTTTATTTACAATTCATTAGGTCATACAATCACAGTTCATTAATTCATTAAGATCTTAAAATAGTCCGTGCCTGACTAGCAAATATATGTACAATATCTACTGAAGTAAATAACACCTGATTTGATAAACGACAAGCAACCTTCTCCTGTCAGGAACTGGAGAGTCCTAATTCTGCTAACAGCTCGTATTGCCTTGATAACACTTTCCATGTGCTCCTAAAGGAAATCCTATAAACTTGGTAGTACTGGCATTTGTAAGTTCCTGAACTTGATCTTTAAGATATTGATACTTCTTTACTTTTTCTGCCGCTGCATCGCCAATGATGTTAATTTACTCTCATACCTAATTGTGATGTCTGCTACAAGGGCCTGATCTCCTTTAACAAATACCAGGTCCAGTTTATATAATTCATTTTGTTCATCTTTCAGCAGCGGCTCTTGGAATACTACCCATTCTTTCTTCTTAGCTTCATCTGCCAATAATTCACATAGCTGGTTATGTCTCTTAATCCTAGCTTCTTGTACCACTGGGCAGTATCCAATAATATACGAGCATGTCCCATTCTCTGCCTGACAATGTCGACACGATTTAATTTGAGTCTCTTGTCTTGTCTGCCCCTTGCTAAAAATTCTCTTGTGGGGTAGACATTAGCTCTTAGCTGTAACACCATAATGAGCTTTCTGTGAGGAATGCCTCTGTAATATTCAGTCCAGTTGTTACTGATTTTATCCTTGGAAGTTCCACAGCGCTGGGATACCAACTTGGTCCAATTCACAAATTCCTGTTTACACCAGTTACAGGGTCTCGGAAAGATTACTTTTGGAGAGGTATCTCCCATTCCAAGGCTGGTTCCTCACCGCTTAACTCTTCTGATATCACCATAACCGCCCTCAGGTCCCAGATAGATAGAATTTTGTCTCTATCTCCTCCTGCCACAAGCCACAATCTTTCATATTCTTTCTCAATACCTTCCTGCTGAATGACTGCTCTTATTGTCTCATCTGAAGACTGTGTAATTCTATGTAGTCTTCGAGCCTGTACACTAGGTATCAATCCCGAGAGCCTGGTAATACCCAGTCCTCCATCCCGAGTTCTGGAATACAGGATGGCATCGCAAGTACTTGCCAGTAGATGTAACCATTCCTTGATGGCTCCTCAAATTGCCAGATCAAGGGTTTCCAGGTACATAGCTTTTACGTCAGCTTGGTCTGCTAAGTAAATCAATTGTGGAACTGTATATCCTTTCAAGATGTCCACTTTCTGAAATGGCTTCAGTTTAGTCTTCCCAATCCATTGTAACCACCCCTTTGCCTTCTCTAGCAGTTCTGGTTTGGATATTCCAATCCATGGGTCAATATATAGACTCAGGTATTTTTCAGAACTACCAGGGTCAATCACATAGAGGGAGGTGCTGTTAATCATCCAGGAAGGGCAGTCATTGATCGTATATGAGCCTTTTGTTGGCTGGATGTAAAAGCCATGGCACTTGTCCCCTTGTGTCTTGAGGCCAGTTAGTTCACAAAAGACCTCCCAAGGTTCAATATTTTTCTGCATTCCCTCCCATGATCTACTCAGCAGTACCAGGAGTAGTAAGTGGACTGAAGTTCACATCATTTTAAGGTGAAGTCGCAGCTATAACTCAGGTATAATTAAAGCTCCGCTGTGGCTACGTGCTTTCTCCCCACCTATCTGCTCAGCAGATGACGACAGTCATCAAGAGGTGTAGGTATTTTATTTAATTATTTGTATTTATTGCATTTATTAATTATATAATATTGTTTGTATTTATTATATATTAATTGAATAATATTAATACTAATCAATTAATTATTTATTAAAATACTTCAAGGTATTTTAGACAAAGGGCAAACTGTTCTCAGAGGCAGAGAAAGCACCATCACTTATTTTCCTCTCTCTGTCTAGGCTTCTTTTTCTAAACCACCTCCACCACGCCCAGTTTATTAATGTTCAGCAAATAGTTTTACCAGCACTCACTGTCTGGCTCCACAAAGCCTTTCCCTGCCATGGTGACCTATCCTAAAGCTGTGCTGTTATGTTAGCCTCACAGAAACCTCTTGGAGCTGAAGTAACTGTAATTAAAGGTTTTCAGCTACAGGGCTGTCAAATCCTTTTGTGTGTCTGTTTTGGCAAGTGCTTCAAATCCTACAGCAATATTAAATAGACCATCTGTTAGCCTTCATTAGGCTCTCACTCATCAACAGGACTATTAAGTATAACTGAGCATGCTAAAGGAAACCTTGACATCTGGGCTTTCAATTGGAACAGTGATCAATATTAATAACAAAACTATTTCACCTGAATTTATTATTAATAGAAAGTTAAATACAGCATAAATATGGATGATTTGCCCTACAACACATCTTTAATATGACCAATCTAAATGATACAGTGAAATCCAACTTTATTACTATCAATATCTGTAATGATGTAGGTACCTAAAGAGCTCCATGGCACTGGCACTGTCCTGAAAACATGTGAAGGGCTGATCATCACTTTCATCTTTGTTAAATGACAGGGCAGATAGGACCATGCTAAACATAAGGGCTGTTACAGAAAAAGACCTACAATTACAAAATACCCAGTGGACCTGGTAAATGGCTTATTCTCTTCTTCTCTGCAACAACTTCTTACATATTTAAGGATAAGGTATAATATCTTCCTTGGTCGTCTCTTGTCTACATTAAAACAAGCTCCCAAAACACTCCTTAGAGGCAATGTTTTCCAGACCCTTTTACTCTTCTCACTGTTAATTTTGAATATTAACCCTGTCTTCCAGTGTTCTTGTAGACCCAGTCAGAATGGCATTTCCCCCCAGATCTATCATTAGAAAAAATATTGATCAATATGGGAATCAAGAAATGTTACTGAGTAACTTAATCTGATACATCCTTCCAGCTTAATACTAAGCAACTGATTACTGGTCTTCGAAAATGTCAACTGAAAACCAATCTGTTCCAGAAAGTTGCTGGAATCTTACTGTAGCTTATTTCAGAACATATTTTCCTACAGAGTTATAAACAAAAATCTTACTGAAGTAATGGTATATCACTTCCCCTTTCTTCAGCCCTTTGTAAAAGACCATTTGCGTCTTGTGCAGAAAAGCAATAGTTTGGTTCATCTGAGAACAAGGATGCTCATCCAGGCAGCAGCTTCAGTAGCAACTGTATAGTATAACTGTATGTCATGGTTTAACCTCAGTCTGCAACTGAGCACCACGCAGCCGCTTGCTCACTCCCCCCCACCCGGTGGGATGGGGGAGAGAATTGGAAGAGCACAAGTTAGAAAAACTCGTGGGTTGAGATAAAAACAGTTTAATAATTGAAATAAAATGATAATAATAATATGATAATAATAATAATACACAAAACATCACATGGTATGGAATGTCCCTTTGGTCAGTTTGGCTGTGCCCCCTCCCAGCTTCTTGTGCACCTCCAGCCTTCTCAGTCAGTAGAGCATGGAAAACTAAAAAGTCCTTGGCTAGTGTAAGCATTACCTAGCAACAACTAAAACATCGGTGCGTTATCAACTTTGTTCTCATCCTAAATCCAAAACACTGTACCAGCTACTAGGAAGGAAATTAACTCTATCCCAGCCGAAACCAGGACACTGTACTCATAAACTTGTCAGGCCTCGTTCTAAAGTCATTCTGTCTCCATCTTTCTGGAATAACTGAGTCACACTGACTAATTTCTAATCCTGATTTTACAGTCTTGGTAGCTGGAACATGGTTTGGAAGATCTGTGACCTCTACTGTGTAGGGAGATGAAAAAATGTACTCATATCAACCTCTGTGCCTCACCGGTAACTATAGAACCAATAATGGGTCTGAAACCCTTGTTCTGGTGCAAATACCCGGAACACTGGCAAAGTTATGATGTGTCTGAAAGCTATTCCTCACTTTACTATGGGCCTAATTGAAAAAATCTTTATCTATCTGGGCTGCCTGGCATAACCCTAAATCTCTGCTTTGCAGACAAAGCTGACACTGAAACAAAGCAAGATTTTGAGGCTGACAGAGAACAACATAGCCTGCCAATAGCCTGGCACACAGAATGCATGAGCAGAGATGTCAAACGTTGTAATGTGCATGATCGGAGCTGAAACACAGTCACTAAAACTTCTAACTCCATCTCTTATGGCTGCATCATGTACACATCAGTGGGACCCTTTGTATAACAATTTGTTTATCCATAAAATGGGAATATTGAGTTCCAGTACACAATTGTTAGGAAACTGATTAATGCTGATGAGCATCTTGATCTGCTGATACAGAATCCTGTTCCAATTGTACAAAGTCCAGCTCCTGAAAGCTGTTTTTGTGAAATTTTCAGATAAGTCATTTGTGATTTTGATTTTCTACCTAAAAGAGCCATAATTAAGGCAAGCTCAGGGTATCACATCTGAAAGACATTCTACCTCAGATTATCACACCACTTATCAAAATAGTGAAAAGACACCCAGGCAGTCTGAGGAGGTGGCATCAGTACATTTTTATTTGAAGGATGTTTTCAATCATCTTTTATAGAGCCTGCCACACGCTGGAATTTTATATTCACATTAATGTATCAATATCTAGCAAAAATATTATTCCCCAGAACATCACTATAACTGAGACAAGTTTTTCCTCTCTGTTGAACCAATTATATTGAAGAAAACCCCAAATATTTATCCCATTTTTGCATAACAAACTATTTTGGTGAGTGAGATGTGATTCAGATTTGTTAGTTTACATTGATGCAGCTCTGATTATAATAATTTATCAGAATTCTAAGTATGAATGGCCAGATGCTCAGCTGAATCCCATACACCACATGTCAGTCTGGCCTGCTATTTTGTCTGATTTCCTTAATACTGAAAACAAATCAAGGAAACAGAGTTCATTTCAACTGCTGCTTTCCCCAATTCTTTCTGAAAGCTTTCCGGACAGAATTTGGGTCTTTGTGCTTCAGAGATTATTTCGTTCTTACTTTATGGCAATTTAACCTTCCGTGAGTAAAAATTCTATGATTTTGTCCCATGTGAATCAAACACCATCAGTTAAACACCATAGTAAGATGTATTCCAAGGCTTATACTCCCTTACTTATTTCAGCAATTATCATAGAATCATAGAATAGTTTGGGTTGGAAGGGACCTCTAAAGGTCATCTAGTCCAAACCCCCTGCAATGAGCAGGGACAGCTTCCACTAGATCAGGTTGCTCAGAGCCCCGTCCAACCTGACCTGGAATGTTTCCAGGGATGGGGCATCCACCATCTCTCTGGGCAACCTGGGCCAGTGCTTCACCACCCTCAGCGTAAAACATTTCTTCCTTATATCTAGTCTCAGTCTAACCCCCTTTAGTTTAAAGCCATTCCCCCTTGTCCTGTCTCAACAGGCCTTGCTAAAAAGTTTGCC
>NW_008794888.1:7637526-7668470 GCF_000699145.1 Aptenodytes forsteri | reverse complement strand
CATCGCATCGGGTCCCATGGACTTGCTTTCAGGTGCCTTAGATGGCCTCGAACCTGATGTTCTCCCACAGTGGGTGGTTCTTCATGTTTGGGCATAGAAGAAAAAAGTATATGAAAGAAACTGCAAGAATGAACAAGATATGAGAAGGGACAGCCGCCCTCATGAGAGCTGCTGTCTCCTGGCAGGTCTCTGTGCTCCCCTGTGGGTTCCCTGGCTCAAGAACCCCCCCTGTACGCCGTAATCTGCTGCTCTGCTGTGGGACGTGCCTGCACCGGAGCTGATCGCCTCTGCATGTGACTGTTGGTGGCAGTTACACCATCTTTAAATCTGCCACCATTGCTCCTGGCCCCACCCACGCATCATCAGCCGCCCTCGTGAGAGCATGTACTTCATATAGTACATCAAAATATCCCTACTATAGAAGTAAACAAGCAGCTGTAGCACCAAAAGGCAAAGGAAAATCTGGAAGATTAGCCATGGGAGGAGCCCACTAGAAGGCCAAGACTGACTATCAAGACATACACCATTTTTCAAGCAGCAGGTGGTCACACATGTAATTTCTGTCCTATAGTTGGCTGTGACGTTCAACTGATATGATATTGCTATGGTATTTAAGGAGTGCATTGCTCCAGCACATCTCTGCTGTAACTTTCACTGATAGTGGGTTCCCAGAGTTAATAACCCTGGACCCTTCTATTAAAAAGCCTTAGATGGAGATTGAAATAATGTATTCTCATTGATAGAAATCTTTTCCAAGGAAATGGAGCCGCTGTTTTTGTTGCAGAGACAAACAGTACCTGTGGGAGTACAGCAAGCTGATCAAAAGGGAGATGAATTCAGTCCAGAGAAGCCAAATTGTGGTGAGTCAGTATCAGAGCTGGACATAGGAGTCTTAACTATGGTTGTGGAATGGTAGCATGTAGAGGTAATGAAAACTGGTTAAGTCCCGCACTATGACTATGTCACTTAAAAATTACATAGATGTCAGTTCTTAGTGAAAGGGAAGACTGTTCTTCCTCTCCAGTCAAGGGCATGCATTTCTGCTGGTTTGCTTATGCTGACATAATGATTGCGTGGCACATGATGGATCAGATTGAAGACTGATTTGGCTGAAAGTTAACCTTCTTTGTTTTCAACAAGTTAGTTTGCAGCAGGATCAGTTTTCTGAATCACTGAATGACTTTACAGATGCTGATGTCTTCACAAGAAGAGCAAGAATAAACAGCAAGACTTGACAACAACCTAGTTTTGTGTCAGAGTAAAATGATCTTTATCTGCAGTCCAATTCAATGAATCTGCTTTTAGGACACAAGCTACTTTGGCCATGTGCCATGCTGACATGAATGCTTGCCTTGAGCTAGGTAGGATACCTGTTGGTGCAGTTGTATCTTTATTCCTATTTATTCTGTGCCCAGTGACACTTTTGGAGAGAAATGTCACCCTGTATTTCCAGCTGTTGTTATAAGGTTGTTCTTGTCTTTTTTTAAATACTTCAGGACTGATCTGTGTAGGTACAAATGCCTTAATTTCACTATTTTGAGTTCTGGGAGAGAAAAGAGCAACTGTTTTATTTAGAAGGAATAATTATTTTAAGTTCTTATCTCAAGTTCTTAGTAAAGAACTTATCTCAAGGTCTAGTAAAAGATGGGTATCATGTATTGTAAGTTACTCAGAAATTTCATTTCTACTGAGACTTCCTGAGAAGTTCTGTATATTTGCTTTGAAAGACTTCAGCATTTCTTAATAACTGAAAACAAACAAACAAACATGCCTCTGAACATAATTAAATCAATCCTAATTGTTTACATAGCATTTACAGTTTTCATGGCCCCAACATATAAACAAGCACTGGAGCATCTATTTATGCAGTATTGACCTTCACGCAATAGTGTTTGTGGCTTGGCATACTCAATGAAGGTTGTGACTTTCCCATACCTATCTGCCTTCTGCATTACATTAATGAAACAAAAACTATATGGGTAAAGACACAGTGAGAGAAATGGCAAACACGTCGTGGGAAGATGTTTAACAGAGTTGCTATCTGGGAAAAACGACAGTGCTACAATGGCTTCCTAGGCTACCACTTATCAACGGAGCCACAGTAATTGATAGCTGTGCATTCTTGGACCACCACAATTGCAAAGCAAGAGTGAATTAATCTTGTGCATTTTACTTTCAATGGGGCAGACCAAAAACATGCACATCACTATTTCCTGTGGATCAAATGACCTGTGGTGATTCATTTATCCATTGTACCTTTGTGTGCCCAGCTTGGTTGTGTAGCTTCAAAGTATATACAATATATACAAAACAAACTATCCATGTAAAGAGTTTATAAGCAATGAGCTTGTAGAGAGTTTTAGTCTTGTGTAAGAACAATCTCAGCCAGTGACAATAGCAAGAGTAAGCAGAAGAAGCTTCTACTGGACAAAGACAGTAATAGCCTTTTTTTTTATGGGTATCTTGTAGTCTAAGTAGATGACAGATATGGGTAAATAGCAGAAATAAAATGAAGGGAATGATAGCTGGCTGTTTTGGTTTAACCTCAGCTGGCAACTGAACACCACACAGTCACTCACTCACTCTCCCCTGCCCCGGTGGGATGTGGGAGATAATTGGAAGAGTAAAAGTGAGAAAACTCGTGGGTTGAGATAAGAACAGTTTAATAATTTAATAATAATAATAATAATAATAATAATAATAATAATAAAAGAATATACAAAGCAAGTGATGCACAATGCAACTGCTCACCACCCACCGACCGATCCCCAGCCAGTCCCCAAGCAGCGGCCCCCCCGGCCAGCTTTTCCCAGTTTATGTACTGAGCATGGTGTCACATGGTATGGAATGTCCCTTTGGCCAGTTTGGGTCAGCTGTCCTGGCTGTGCCCCCTCCCGGCTTCTTGTGCACCTCCAGCCTTCTCAGTCGGTAGAGCACAGGAAGCTGAAAAGTCCTTGACTAGTGTAAGCACTACTCAGCAACAACTAAACCATCGGTGTGTTATCAACTTTATTCTCTTGTTAAATCCAAAGCACAGCACTGTACCAGCTACTAGGAAGGAAATTAACTCCATCCCAGCCAAAACCAGGACACTGGCAAATGGCACAGAAGGGGGAAGATTCTTCTAGCATGGAATGTGGCTAAGGCAGGACTAGCCCTCAGAAAAGATGAGGATGTGAATGAAGAAATGAGAGGGTGGAAGGTGGATGCAAGGGAACGGGGGAAGTGGTGTGGAGGAGATGGAGAGTAGACAACAGCCAATTCATCATGAAGTCCAAAGTTAATCCTCTGGAAAAAAATGTGCTTATACGATAGGATTTGTTCCTTCCCTCAACAGCACCTAATGAGGCAGTTTTGGAGCACAGTCCATGGCTTTAACGTGTCTCCAAGAAGCATGCTTCCCATGATTGCTACTATTGCTCAAATGACATGGTGTGTCACCTCAGTTTGTATTCCCTGATGTGGATGAAGCTGGGTCTTCTCTGATTAATTCTCTGACCTAGAGGAATGCTTGAAAAATACAGATGAGTGGAGTGTCTATTAATCCTCCTTTAATACTGCATACCTTCTATGCATTCCAACTCGCCATGATAACTTTTTGAGTTTTCTATGGAAATCTTTTGGCTTAGGAATGGGGTGTCAATTTAAGATCCCTAAAACTGAATGAAATCTCCTAGCAATAATTACTAAGAAAGTCCCTAGTGGGCAAGTTCATGTTCTTCACCTGTAATGGCAAAGTAAAAAGTAATGATGGAGTTTCTATTTGGTTCATCTAATCACTGAATTCCGAACTAACAAATTCTCTTGGGCTTGAAAAACTGGGCCAGAAGTACCATGAGAAAAGATTGTCTCTTGTTATTTCTGCATGGAACAAGCGCCTGTTAATAATAGCAAAAATGAAAAATAATTAAAAATAGAAGGCCTGATTCTCCCTGCATCAGAATTTTGTTCACTCTATTGCTGGAATGGGGAAGACTTTTGTTTATCGTAGGACCAGCTCCAAATTATCCATAGTATTTTTTTTTTTTCAAAATAATTTAAAGACATTTCTAACTCTTAATGAAGACTCACCTCACTTTTATTTCTTCTGAACTGATTCCCTTTTGTTAGTGGATTATAACTGAAAAAATTCTGTATTGGCAAGGTAAATAGTTGTCTGAGGCTGTGCTAGTAGCTAGGGGTGCATGAATTAAATGACCCAGTCGTTCCCTTCTGTCTTCATTCTGTGGTTGTTCTGAGTCTGTGCAATGTTTCTATGACCTTCACTAGAGGATTAATGGGAGTTATTTCCTCTATTGGTGCAAAGCAATTATGCATGCCATCTTGCTTTGAGATGGTTTAAATGAAAGTTGCCACTAGAAATGTTAACCTTCACCTGTCATAATGCTATTATATTATCTTGGGCTAATGGTGAAAAGAAGTCATGATTTCATTTTATTTAAATTTCAGCTGGGTATTTGACCATAAAATTATTTATAAAAGGAAACACAATAAAGACGGTAGATCAAGAGTTCAGCAGTGAAAAAGAAAAGTGTTGTGCTATTGTCTGGAATGTAATTATAGAAGAGGCTTCAGTGTAAACCAGAATGGATGAGGCTTAGGTACTCAAAAGATTCTATACAAATGAAGGGGCCGACTGCATTATTGTCCTTTGAAAATCCCAGTATTTGACTATTTTATTCTTGTGATGTTAGTAAACGCTCATGACAATGGCTGACACAAGATCACAGTTAAAGTTTTCAATCAAAACATCCATCCTCAAATGAAAAGTAAAGGCTAGCCTAAAATTGAAGATGACCCTGCCTAGGGACCAATTTTTATTTTTATTTTGTTTTCTTATATTCTCTATAAACACAGTTTGGAGAAAATGAAGGCTAGATAGGATGGATTCTTCAAGAGTAGCATTAAATGTAGAATAGTAATGCTACATCTGGTCATTTCCATGTATGTGTGATTGTGTGAGAGAAGTGTGAGAAATTATGTAAGTAAATCTGTCAGAGAAGGTGGGCTGAAGTGAAAATTATTTTTCATTTGAATATATATGTCAGATAGGTTGGCTGTGATTAAAAAAATTAGGTTTTTTTTTTAATTGTAGCTGTTTGAAGATGTATGACTAATAAGATATTATTTTGGGCAGAGTGTAAGATAAACAGGCTTCAGAGTCCAACATTGTGCGGCTGGTGATCAGATCCCTGTCTTAAATCACTAAAGCACTGTTTGTTCTAGGATAGGCTTCTCCTCTTCTCAGGATGTGAGAAATTGTTCCTAACAAGTATAAAAAATCCATGGCATTATATGAACCTGATATGAAGCAATTCATTTTTGGTGAATCAAAATTTTTCAACAGAAAAAGGTTTCTTCCAGAAATTTCTGTCCAGCTCTAATAAAAAAAGATGAACCACAGGCTCAACATTGCATTCCGCAAACTCTAAGCTCATGCAAATTGCCCTTGCTCAGTGGAACTACTTGAACAAAATTTGCTCTTTTTCATGAGGTAGAATCAAACTCTTAATGAGAGAATTTAGCATATAGGAATATATAGGCAAAAGTACCACCATCCACCTGATTTCTGGCATATCTCTGCTGACTTTAATTTCCTTCTTCTCAGGTGTTTGGTGGTCTCTGTTTTTTTTTTTTTTTTTTTTCTTTTTTTGGGGGGGGGCAGTGGTGTCTGTCATTTTTCTTAATTTAATATAGAACCTATTAAGGCTGGAAGTACATGGTGGTCAATGTATAGAAACACAAAACTGAGTCCAACTGTTCTGGCCAGAGGAGGACTGCACCCTGATAAACTTGTTCCATTATTACTGACCCCAGGCAATGTGCCAATCTACTGCATCCTGCTAGGAAACCTGCATAAACATACACTTGCAGTCAAGAAAAGCATGAAGGAATAAATGCTCTAGTGATTGAAATGGACACTGTTTTAAGGGTTTGCACTGATAATGCACACTCAATTTTAATTTTTGCAGTCTGTTTAGATTGTACCATCAATGAAGTTATGTTTTTTTGCCTCTTTTACTATTGGGATAGGGACAGTGTGATCCTAGTAAATATATCAGTGAGACTTCCCATAGGATAACTATTAATAGCTATACAATACCTGGGTCAAATACAAGGTACAATCTGACTAGGAAACATGGAGACAGTTAAATTGCATCTTGGCATCTATGTGGAATATCTTGTACCTCTATAATTACATTATCAAGGTGAAAGATGAGCAAGTATGAAACAGTCATTGAAATTAATAGCATGAAGTGTAGTATTTACAAAGGAATATATTAAATTTGTTTCAGCTGATGTTGAAAAGGGCATGTGGAATTACTATTTTGTATCCTTTAATATCTTCCAGTTGTAAAGGATCTTTTGTTTAATGTCATCTCAGCAGGAGTTTAGCAAACATGTAACTAACATTACCATCCCATATTTCCTTCCCTGATACTTCTTGCCATATTTTCATAAGCTTTTAGAGAGTACAATTCTGTAAGTCTTCTCACCTTTTCACGTCTAATCTTTACACGGTTTGAAGTTACAGCATTAGAATATAAGTACTCAAAAATCAAATTCATGGTATCATTTATGTGGAGAGTACACTCTTCCACTGAATTTTTCTGCAGTTGTATTGCAGATATGATGATGATGTAATGCAGCTATTTGCCAAGTCTTAATAAGAGTAATGGAGACATTTATCAGTTATATCAGTTGTATAAAAATTTCAGTAGCAAGTGTGAAAGAGGTTGGATTTGTTTTTTGTTCATGCTTCTAAACTGAGCAAGGAGCTGTGCAAATGAAATGCAACTTGCCTGCCTCAAAGACTTTATTACTTAAAATGGCAACACAGATAAAGGGAATACTACTCATGTTTTAATGCAGAAGATAAAGCTGCAGACAGATCAAATGAATTGCCTGGGGTCAATCAGAGAGATTGCTGGAGATCCAGGACTTGACCCGCAAACCAGCATCTTCAGTCACCACTGTATTGCAAAACTACCTGGCCTCTTAACCTGTCATTCAGACCTGTAACCTAAGTTTCCAATGCTCATTCTCTCTGTGAAGAGACTGAAACCAAATAAAATGTGTCAGCTTTTTATGTCTTCTGAAACAGTATGAAAACTCTATGGATTCATTCACCTTTTGAATTAAAAAGAGCTGTTGAACTCTGTGTACAGCTCACAAAGTCCAATCGTATACGGATGAAACTAAGATGAAGAGACACATGAAAGATTCTTTGAATACACATGACTGGGTTTGAATCCTGCAAATTTACTCAAAGAAGTTAGCATTTGACCCCATTAAGGATAATAACTGAACTGGGATGGAGGGAATGAAGAATAGGCACTTAAACCGGATCTATCTGCTCTGATTTTAGAATCATGGTGTATGTTTCTACTCAAATAAAGATCTTTAACCCAATGAACTACTCCAGTTTACAGAAACAGAATATATGCACGGATAAGGACTTCCAAACTCATATATGTATCGAAGGGTATAGTGCTGACTATTTCTATGGTATTAGATGAGAATTAAGGACACATTAAGAAGTCATGTGTTGGATGGAAAAAGAAAATTAAAAGATTAATTATTTCATGGGAAGAAATTTCTTAAAGCCTTCTTCCAGGGTCATCATGCTTAGAATTATGAGGCAGGTAATTACCAGTTCTTTTTCATTTCTCACACTGTGTGGAGACCAGATAAATACAACTCTTCTTACAGTCACTCTGGTACTTGTCTGTTCTACACTGGAGAAAAATATCTAGCACCTTTGTTTCAAGAGGGAAGGATGGGTGCAAGGTGAGCAGTCACTTGCCTTGTACTCTGTCAGTGTCTCTCCTATGGACTGCCTGTTTGACAAGATGAGACAACTGCATGTTCTGGGCTTTTCCAGGAGAAAGAAAAAAAACCCCTCCAGCCTGGCATGCATGATTAGCTACTATTTATAAAATGCTTTAAGACTCTTTCCCGGAAAACATTCTGGAGGGGTGCTTCAGTGTTACCATATTACAAATAACAAAGGACAATACTTACTGTATTATACCTGCTGATCCATCAACTTCCCACTCCTTGTGTTACTCTGACACTGTAATGGCAACACTACCTTAAAGCACACACATGGCACGTTCCTGGGAGAGTGCTTGAAAGAATCAGCAGTGTATGCAAGAGTGGATCACTTTTGTCTCAGCCTAAGGCCTGCCTTATCTCAATAAATTTTCCACTATAGACTCATGCTATGTACAGAGAGATGGGCTCCTGCCATTTGCACTAGCTCTCCTGCTGCTGTCTTGCTCCTCAAGGACTGAAACAAGCAACTAGAATTGATATTATGAAGGAGAAGGAGCAGTATGAGGTGACACCAGTTTATTTACATTTGCTGGTTTTCAATGAGGTGGAAAATGGGTTGAAGAACCTGCACTCAACCCAGATACAGCTTTAGCTGGAGCAGGAAGCATCCAGGTTAGGTTGCAGGAGGACTCTTTTGATGAGAAGGAAGTGGAAGAATAAATTGCTTGAGGAAGGTGCTGAGTCCTCAGCTCTGGGCATTTTTGAGAAGGTAAGTGAACTTCTGTTAGGAACAATTTAGATGCAGCTTCTCTGGCTTTGAGAGTGGATACAATGTGCCTTCTGGAGATATCTTCCAAATCAATTTGTCCATTATGCTACTTACTGTTCAGACCAGGCTTAAAGACGAAGCTTTCCCAGGCTGAAGATGCCTAGGGAGGGTTGGAATTCAGATCAGATATTCAGTGTCTGGTTCAGCCTATTTTATGGGATGCATGCTTTAATGAGTGAGGTTTAAGGAGTCCTAGCAGGCATTTCATCAATACTGCCCAGCTCCAGAGATAGGACGAGGGTTATGGGATGCAAAAGACCAGTGTTCCTGACAGAACAGTCTGGTTAAGAACAAAAGCAGTTAAAAATCTTTATGAAACAGAGAACCTGGGGAAAAAAAATACACGAATTAAAGCATTTCATTTTTTTTTTAGGCTTTAAACATTTAAAATGCAATTAAAGGAAATTTTGGAGAGTCATTTCAGATGTTAATAAAAAGGAAATGTTTAATGCTGAACAACACATATCAGATCATCATGACCACTAGTTAATTATCAAGGCCATATAGTGATGCAGAACAGCTCATTTTCCACTTCAGTGTGCATCCTACAAATTCTCACTCTTTCCTATTTATCACACTTAAGTTTGGTGTGTCACTCTGCAGAAAAATAAGTAACCAGCTTACACACAAGGACTCTGAGATCCTTCAAAAACCAAGAGATATACAGAGATATTGTTAAAGTAACAACAAGCAGATGATAATGACCTTTAATTAAGTAGTTAGGTTACAGTAAAGATGCTGATTTCATCCTTTATCTTCCATTCTTAAGTGGATGCTTGGGTGCTTCATACTATTAGATTGTATTTACTGCCCCCTTTTCCTGTAAGACAACTTCAAACCCCTTTTTTTTTTTTAAACTTTAAATGGAAAGTGATCAGAAACTTTTGTCCCAGTGCCAATTTTACAGAAAAACCATCTTTAGTTCAGAAATTGAGTAAACGTAGATGACTACATTAAAAAAGTTATTTTGTATCATGATTTTTAGATATTCTTGCCTCTTTTCAATTGCTGGATCATGTTTATAGTATCACAAAATTAAGCTTGAAGGGGCCCACAGAGTTAGTTTTCCTTAAATAATCCCTCAAAGTAATGGTTATGTTGATTCAGACACATTGTATCAGCACATTTGTATATTAAACAAAGGTCTTTCTTCCCCCAAGATGTTAACATAGCCTTTTTAATGAATTCCAATTATTTTTATCAAAATATTTTGAATAAATAAAAGATGAATAGAGAGATGAGGTAGAACTCTGCTCTCTAATGTAGAAAACAAGCAGAAACGAAGGTTTTATTTTGTTCATTTTTGGTTAATTAACTTTGTCTTTTGGGAATAAGGATGAGTTAAATTGAAAAGATGAAGGAAAGAACAAAAATGTATATAAATCAAGAATCTCAAAGGAATAAATGGGAAGGGTAAAGAAAAACACACCTTTTTTTAAAGATCCCTATTATATTATATTTCATTATATTAAATTTATAGTTAAGGCTGACATCAGTTTTAGAAGGGCTACAAACTTTCATGTTTAAAGGACAAGTATAAAGGTTAAGCCAAAAGATTTTTGTAGAACAACCATCCCATGTCAGCTTACTGTAGGGTGACATTCATCTGCTTTTGAAGAGTTCATTACTGATCATTATCTTCATACTGAACTAACTGGACTACAGGTCTGAGCCAGCAGAGA
Organism: Aptenodytes forsteri; assembly: GCF_000699145.1. Lineage (NCBI taxonomy): Eukaryota > Metazoa > Chordata > Aves > Sphenisciformes > Spheniscidae > Aptenodytes > Aptenodytes forsteri. The sequence goes on along the minus strand of NW_008794888.1, from coordinate 7,658,180 downwards.
CGTTCCTGACTTCCTATTTGTTAGGCACATTATCCAAAGAAAAAAGGGAGAATCGTACTCTTGACTGATGAAGAATGTTCTAGTGATTTATTCAGGTTAATGTGAAGTAAAAAAAGGCAATTGTTCTATTCCTGCAATACACTTAAACCTTTAGCTTGATTTTATGTGGAATGTTAATACAGAGATGACACAGGTATAAAGTCTGTGAAGAGTGCATACATGCAAAGGTTCTTTCAAACTTGGTTTGATTTTCTCAACCGTATTGTGTAAAAAAAATGTACAGGGTGAGGCCATAAAAAGTTCATCTGACACTATTCATTCAGGCTTATTACAAATGTGGCTTGTTGCATCACTTCTGGGTGATTTCTGGTCAGCTCAGAGCATGGATAAGGCAACACGTCTCCCTGCAACTCTTTGTTTAGATGTTCCCTCAAGGCTAGCCCAGTGTTCAATTACTCCCACTAATGAAATAAGGGAAGATGGCCAAACGGTAATATCTCTGAAAGGCTAGAAGTTCTCTTTGTAAAATAACAGAATGGAAAAGAAATAATACCAATATCCTCAAAGTGGTGTACTAGGCAAACCGAGGCTGGCTGGGCAAGAATATGTACAAAAATATCCTTAAATCTAGCTTATACAATCAGTGCTGATCTAACACTCCTCTACTATATTCCCAGAGCTCCTCCTCTGTGTACCTCCTCTTCTATATCATTTCCCAACTAGCTATGCTCTCTGAGCCTCTGAGAATTGGGGCTTCCAGCCAAGGTGGGTCATCATGTTTCCTACACAAAACACCTCTATAACTCTCACTTCATCACTCCATCTGGAGCCTTTTCACACCTAGCAAATTCTCCTACATTTTTATTGCATAGTACATTACCATTCCTTGGTTCTGCAGACTTGCAGAGATGATAAAAGGTGACAATAGCAGGACATTAAAATAGGAACTATTGCAAACATATCCATGGATCTCATAGGCAGATGGATTTTTTTTCAATTCTGGTTTTCAAGGTTTAAAACCTTCAGAGGTTTTAAATTAAATTTATATTTCAATTTTTCTTGAAGATGGGGATGGTGAAGTGCTGCAGAGAGCACCTTAATAAAGTTGCATAGTGGTATTAATTGTCATTCTATACCAGCTAAATATTCACTAATGGTAATGACTCATTTTGCCTCCTTATTTTTCTAGTATGCTGCGTCAAGGACTTTATATTGTCAAGGGTTTTATCTTCCTTCTTTGCCCATATTTCTAATCCACTAAAGTCTTTCTCTTCCCCCTCCTCCCTTATTCAAAGCTAGCAAAGTTTTCATTATCCTTGTTCTCCTAGGAACAAGCTATTTGTGATTTGGCCCAGCATTTGTGTTCAATCATCTTTCTTTTCTTTGTTGTCAACCCTTTAAAGATACTCCTCTTGCTTTCCTGTAATTTATAACTTCTCCAAAAGTCTAATCAATTTATACCTTCCCCACAGGTTCAGATCTGACTTTCAGTGTTGGCTGTTTGGAATTCACAGTAATAGGTGTTGCATTTTTGATAACACATTTACTAGTGTGTTAGCCAGGATGATTTATAAAGGGTGCACAGGAGGGTTTGATTTTTTGCCTTCCTTAACACAGATGAATTAAGTGAAATATTTCTCAATCAAAAACTGCTGCACAAAGCTTGATTCTCAACCACAGCATAAGCTCACTCAAATGGGATCTCTGAGCTTGAGGCGTGCCACAAAGTACAACAAATATTACAGCAGACATTCTTCAAAGGTAGCTTGTAGCCAATGCAGCAAGAAGACTTTTCAGACTACTGGAAACTGCTAAAACATTAAGCTCTCTGCAATGAGAGCAACAAATCTATGCTATTCTCAGTAGATATCCATTTGCTTAGGTTAGTTCCTACATAGAGGGTTGCGGGCAAAATGTTTTCTCATTTAGTTCTAGTGGGAGTAAAAACTCCTTCAAGCAATATCAACCAGTTACCACTTGATTTTTCTGTGTGAAGGCACAGTTTTTGCCTCAAACCCAGTGTCTCCTCTAAGATACGAATCAGAGAGGGTTATTCATGTAGAAACAATTTGATAAGCATGTTCAGTCTCCTCTTCTAAGGAATGATTCCCCTGATATGAGATGTTAAGGTCAGTGCTTCGGATCCCACAGAACTTACCAATGCTTCAAGTTGACCCAGAGCTGCTGTTCCACTGCTCCTGCACTTCCACCTCCTCTCCCATACTGAACTCCAACATTTCATTTCCCTGTGCTTATAATAGCATTTGGCCTTTGAGCTGGTGGTAATTCTCAACACTCTTTAAGGTTAACAGCAGGAGAGCACTGCCTTTTTTCCCTTCATATCTAGTATCTGTTCAAGGACCCTAGGAGATGAAGACAGGGAGAAGTGAGGACAGAGAAACAAGCGCAGTAGTGAGATTGTATTTCCAGCAGAGGTCATAAGAACTCCCACATCTTCAGTGATCTTTCATTAGGGAGAAAGTATCTCTATAAGGTCTTTTCCTTCTTCAGAATCAGCACTAGCTAATACTGCTCCTGAAATAAGAAGGCAGAGAGGACTGAAATAAAAATACTTATCCCTACCAATAAGCACTTATACAGAAGCTCCAATTGCTTCCCAGCCTGCATACTCTCATAAATAGTCAGAGCCATATGAGATCGCCAGGATTCTGCCTCCAGAAAAATCCCTTCACCTAGGCTACAGACCTGCACCAAAACCCTAAATCAGATCAAAAGAAGATTTACATTGAATGCAAACAGCAATATATACTCATCCCACAAGCTCCACCACCCAATGACCTTTGCTAAACTTGGCCAGCCCATTTGTGATTATTGCTGAATTGGTTCCTTCTGCTCCTGTCCTGAAGGCAGAAAAAACAAACACAGGTGTTTCTATTTCAACTAATGTCTGAACCAGAGAGTGTCTAGGTATTTTCCAGCTTCTACAGCTGGAAACTCTGATATCCTATTCCAGGCAACAGTCTGTCCATAGTCAACTCGCATAAGATATCTGATTGCTTTTATATCTCAGTATTTGAGTATGGAAAACTATCCATGAGAGTGTCTTTCAGCAATATTGCTAAGACTAACTTACACTTACTGAATAGAAATAATAACTTTCTTTTTATTATCTGACACTGTAATAATTGATTAGTTGTTAATGTGAAGCTGCATCACACAATTGATTTTATTTTGTAAAAATTTATGCCATTCTCTCTTCTTAAATGAGAATGTTTCCATTTCTTCAATTCACCCCATCTCACAGTGCAAATTCAGTGGAAAGATTGCAATAGTCCATTTTTAACAAGGTTGAAGTTATCCATCCTTGAATGTGGGGAACTGGATAGCATCTGAAATTGCTTGGCCTTGAGGATCTATTTTCTGTTACAATTTATTAGAATGACCATAACCGGTTTTACTGTAGCACCTGGAGCTACTCAAGCGCAGGAGGTCTAATGTAACCCCAAAGGAAAAGACTTATTGCACATGCACAGAATAATTATATAACAGAAGATATTTAGTACTGTCTGGGATTCTTGGATAGAAATATAGGAATCCTACTGAGAGCCCTAAGGGACGTTAAGGCAGTACAGTCTCAGGCAAAAAAGACAGTTCTGCTTTGTGGAGGTAATTGATATTTCAAAATTTTGTTTAGTTCTGTTAAGAGAAAAAGCCCTTATAATTGTCAGGTATCTGTGAAAGAGAATAGATTTCTGGCCATAAATAGAGTTTTCCCTATAGTAATCTGTTGAGGGGACTGCCCTAAACTCCCTCTTGGAGCAGGACTCTGAGACAACATATCTGGAAGCTTATTTTAGGATTAAAAATGATGAAAGCCCTGGGATTCCCATGTTTACAAAGCAACTTGTTCCACAATTCTGGAACCTGAAGTTCTGAGGTTGCTTACATAGTGTGTTGCCCAGAAATCAGGGCATGGGAAATTTTACATTTACTACCTCCATACTGTTCACACGAGGGAGTGCTCTCCATCACTGAGACCAGGCTCCCCAGCAGGCTAAGACAATGAGGTGGCAGGAAAGTACCTAAGTGTAGGAACCATGCCCAAGTTTTATGACAGTTTTGGTAAAACTAGTCATTCTTTGTCACATATGCTTGCAAATCAGCATGTATGGTATTGAAATGTAAAAATTTCTTAGTAAACTTAGCATTCCTAATTGTCTTGCTGCAAAAGCCCCTAATAAATAGCTTTCCAAGGGCCAGACAAAATGCTTTTCAAGAATTTAATCATACATCTAAGAACCATTCTCACAAAATCACCTTTCCTTTCAGCTGGACTTTCCTAAAACATGGATATAAGAGGAAAAGGTGAGTGCAGCCAGGACAGAAGTGGCAATACCTGTGAGTACAAGACTCAGGTAGGAACTCAACAAAGTTCCATAGTTATTCCTCAACAACTTTGAGAGCTTTCATCTGCTTTCATGAAGCTTCCCACCTGGTTGGTTACATTTATTGCCACTTCACTCCCAAATAAAAACATAACTCAGTTTTGGGTAGTAGTACAGATAACCAGTAATCACTGGTCACTGTTCTTACCAGGCTTTACTTAGGTATATTAGAATTAATGTGTCTCTGGTAATTAGTGTTAAATCATATTAATTCATATTAATATAAAATTCATTTAAAATCATCTACATAAAGGGAATAATTCTTCTCCCTCTTTTCCCCCCAGAGTTCTTAATTATGTGTCATATTTTCTGGTAAATGATCACTGGAGAGGAGATAAAGCATCCATTACAGCTTTTGGAACCAAGAATAATTATTCAGTGAAACTGAGTGAGTGGGAGAGAGGGAAATGGTTTAATGGTCTGCTTGTTAAGGAATGAGAAAAGTTGATGGCTTGGGAGAAATGGCCCAAATTTGATCCTCAGAATTACAGGAAAACACTGTTGCAGGTGAAATCTCTGATAAGTTATGGAGGTGAGTGGATCTCAGTCTCACTGGCTATGTGTGCATGTGTAAGTGCACACTGAGTATTCCATATATACATTTTAAAATCAGTGCAGAAAGCTGTTTTTCAGTATGTATATAAATTTCTTGATACATATTGGCCCAAGGGCAAGAGCACTACACTTAATTTGGTCTCCTCTCTCCTTATGGCATATTGTTGGGGAGGATTTTGAGTTTTCTCCTGTAAGCTTCAAGTTTTCTGTTGAGAAAAGTCTTGTGGAATAGACATCCTCTAGGCAAGTCTTAACTAGGCAACTCTTACATAGTGTCATTGTTTCATAATCCTGATCTTCTAGAAACAAGGGCTATCCTCTATGCTTGGAAGGCCCCTAGCAAGTTACAGATGCTCTCCTAAAGAAACAAGAGGCCACTGAATGCAGTGAAGGCATAATCTAGCCATTTTTTTCTGATTCAGTATTTTTCTATGTTAAGTAATGGGAAAGAATAGAAAAATCAGAATTTTCTGTAAACCAGAAAGAGTCAAATGGTAAAATGTCTTGTAGCACCACCCTATGTATCTTGTCAGCAACTTGACTTGACTTTAAATGATGGCTAAAATATATTGTTTGCCGTGCCCCTTGATTTGTTAAACCATAATCATGAAATTGAATTACAGGACAGGAATGATAATAATAGATGAAACTATTATGTGTCATAGAGAGGCAATTATGCTGTAGCTAATGATCTTTACTAATAGGATAAGATATACTGCCACATGTGCCTTGAAGACCATCATCAGATAAAACAGAGTCATCCATCAACTAAACCTTTAAGGTAGTGTTTAATTTGAGAGGTGAAAGAAATGAAATTGGGCTTTGGAGGACACTGCGAATTCCATCCATGTAATGAGATAGAGTATTGATCTAATGAACTACCTGAAGTCTAGACTGTATCATTTACCTGGAGCCTCGAGCAACTGGATGCACACATGTGCATAACCAAAAGGTTGGTGGAGTATAAATTAACTTTTCTTACTCAAAGGCAATATGGTGTTCTGTATAAATTTGAATATGATTATGTCCTGTCCACAGATTACAGCATCATGCATTAATAACAGGATTTCTACTGAATGCTGTATGGCTTAATCAAAGAACCTGGGTAATGGGATTCTTGGGTTCACCTTTGCCAGTGACTTAACAATATGGCATTGGTATAGTTACCAAGGCCTACATTAGCAAGTAGAGCAGTGCAATAGAAGAGAACATGCAGAGAAAGACAGTGTTAAAAGTCCATTGTCCATGATACATATTTTGGAATTTTTGCCTTCTGGTAGATCTCCTCCCCTCAGTTCTACAGTGAATTGCTTTGAGCCAGGTGAATGAGCCGCTGATTGTACAATCACCCCAGGCACTGGTCTCCAGGCTTCCTGGCTTTACAAGACTGCCATTGCCTCTGTGGGTGAGAGACAGTTGGACAAATGGAGATTTATGTGTAAGTAGAGGCACAAGGACTGAAGGATAGCAGTAGAAAGCCCTGATATGCTTGGTACATGGGGTCTTTAGGGATCTCTGGCCAGAAGTTTAAGGAAATTTCGAGACAATGACCAGGTGTAGCCCCAGCCCTGGCTCAGTGGGAAGTGAGGTATAAGATTTGGGAAAGCTTTGCTAGTGGGATGGAAGAAAAAAACTGCGCTGGTTTTGCTGGTGCTTGCTGGTGCTTATTTAGGAGAGAATTTGAAAGGAGTGGCTTGTTACACTGATGGGATGCTGAAGGAGGACAGACTGTGCATAGGGCTGGCCTTGTCTGTACAGTCTTCAGAAATCAGGGCTGGAAGTATAAATCTTTTACAGGAGGCAAGAGGAAAAAAGGTGTTTAGACAACAGTCAGGGCTTTTTTTTGTTGTATTTTTGTTCACTAGGTAATTTCCCTTTTATTAGTTGGATCCATCCTTCATTCTCCACCACACTCAGTTGCAAAAGTAATTCTTTGGGCAGCTTTGTCCAATGGCAGCAGAGGTTACTCTTGGGCCACTCACACCAACAGAGCCGTCTGGTTATAGCTGATAGCAAATGGTCGACTGGATTATTTTTATGATGAATATCCCTGTGCACCAAGAGAAGGAGGTATTTAATTTTGTATCCAAAAGAGAAATGCCTATGTGTAATTGTGTGTGGGATTTTTTTTTTTCCCCCTAAAGTCTCTCATTAAACTGAATGGCATATAAAACAATTGCAATTCATTTGCAGCAGCCTGAGGGAAGAAAATGCCAATAGACAGAAATGACATTTATAAATACTGACTGAACGAACAATGTAAAAGCCAAATAAACCCCAAATCCCTATACCTTCCCCTTCCTTCTCAAAAGAACTCATTCACTCCCTTCAACCTTTAAAAGGATGACAGCAAAAACAAGTGGGAATGATCTACTCTTGAAATGTTATCTGACTCTATTCTTGAGTTTTCTGCATGACAGGAGTTGACCTATATTTAGAACCTATGTATAAATCTGAGTAAAAAGGGCTAATAATGAACATGTGTTGTGTTGTGTGTGTGTTGTCCTCCCTCTCCCCATTATTCCATATGTTCCCTGTATTTTGGGTACTGATGAAAACAGTATTGATTGAGGAGGTTGGAAGAAGCATGCCTTCATTCTTAGAATAATGTTAAGTCTCATATAGGCTTCTGCAAATTTCAGAGGATTTGCATGAGACTGAGCCAATTAGCTAAGATTCAGCCAGCAGAATGTCAGGAAAAGACAGTCTGAGTTAATACAGACAAGTTAGTTTGAGTCAGAGACTGCACAGTCTCAGAGAGGTATGAACATAATTCTGTCTCTGATTAAACACAATGTGAAGTGCAAAGAGATTCAAGACAAATTACTGAATCAGTCAAGAAGCTGCAGATGTTTTAGCATTCCTGTTTTCTTTGTGCATTTTGGCCATGTTTTCTGTACATTGCAACAAACATGGTATTAATCTAAAGAAAATCTTTAACTTGTTACGGATTTCCTCTTTAACTATGCTATCTAGCATAAATGTTATCTTAAACTGATTATGTCTTACACTGGGATTTAATGTAGTAAAAAACACATGAGATAATTCTACCAATTACTGCTTATACCTTTTTTGTTGTATGTGTGACAGAAAGAGCAACATGGGCAGGTGGCCATTTTAAGTTTTTGTAAAATTCAGTCCATCCTGGTAAGGGAATCTGTGAAATTTCACTTTAAGCAGACTTTAAATTCTGTTGTCTTCCCTGTCAATCAGATGGCATAATATGCATAAATGTTTAACCATATTAAATACAAATAGAAAACTCTTGACTGGAAAGCAGTGCATGGTTGGTAGCATGGACAAAAATATGAGGACTAAACCAAAGGCAGGTGCTTCAGAAAGGAAGCAATCTGGATATAAAATTAGCTCTGCTGGAGGCAATATTCATAGATATTTTACAGAAGCTGAGTCTTCTACATAAAAGAGAAAAAAAACGCAGCAGGGAATCTGCCCCACAGAGGAAGTTAGAAGCATGAAGTGTCAGATCTGCAATTCCCATAAGGCACCTTGGCAGCATATCTAAATCTCACTTCTCATAATAATAATAAAAAAACCCCAACAAAAACTGGAGGAAACACTTTCTGTTAAAAAAAAAGGCAAAAGATACAATAAAAAGTTTTCAACCACCCTGATTTTCACTGCCAACTATATAAGCACCACTCAGCTGCTCGATTTATTTTAGGATCCAAACAGCATTAATTAACCCATTGGGAAATGCCCACAACAGACATACTAATAGCATTTGCATGTTTTAACAGAAAACCACCAGGGAACTCAGATGCCTTGCTTCATCTGTGTCCAAACAATAGAGACAGCACACACATTTTAAGGTTTCATTTAAGCTATTAGACACTGTACTATGTATGTGTCTTCCATGTAAAAACAGACAGAAGCTGTTTCTTCTACATAAAAGAGAAAAAAAACGCAGCAGGGAATCTGCCCCACAGAGGAAGTTAGAAGCATGAAGTGTCAGATCTGCAATTCCCATAAGGCACCTTGGCAGCATATCTAAATCTCACTTCTCATAATAATAATAAAAAAACCCCAACAAAAACTGGAGGAAACACTTTCTGTTAAAAAAAAAGGCAAAAGATACAATAAAAAGTTTTCAACCACCCTGATTTTCACTGCCAACTATATAAGCACCACTCAGCTGCTCGATTTATTTTAGGATCCAAACAGCATTAATTAACCCATTGGGAAATGCCCACAACAGACATACTAATAGCATTTGCATGTTTTAACAGAAAACCACCAGGGAACTCAGATGCCTTGCTTCATCTGTGTCCAAACAATAGAGACAGCACACACATTTTAAGGTTTCATTTAAGCTATTAGACACTGTACTATGTATGTGTCTTCCATGTAAAAACAGTGCCAACAACAATGTTCTGACCCAGTTTAATGAAATTTTCATTATTTCCTCCTTTTTTTGGATGCTGAAAGAAACATTTGCTTTGTAAAGACTGTCTCAAAGAGGATAACTTATTACCAGACTTCAGACTCAGTTGGTCAGCTCTGAGTCATTGTCAGATCCCCTGGCAAGTGAATGTTTCATCTTGCTGACTTTTCTAAGCTTTGAAATCTTCATCAGGAGTACATTTTTCACTGTCTACCATGAATCAAAATTCTACTGGTCAGAGAGCTGATGTGTGACCAACTGATTGCTTCAAAAATGATGATCAAGCTCTTAATACTGTATTGTAAGTAAATTTAGGAGTTCAGAGAACCTCTTAGGTATGATTGGATATATTCATGGCAGTCTAAGCTCTGAAGAAGGCAAAGAACTGCACTCTGTTCCAGCAGGTGCTTGAGCAATCCACTCCAAAATCAGCCACACTGAATCAGTGTAATCTAACCTGGAGTGACCATGGTATGGAACAGAGATATAAAGAAATTTTTATTCTTTTTTTTTTTTAGTAGAAACAAAATCAATTTGCATTTTGGGACAATCTGGAATTACTTTTCTCCAAGCTATTATTCAATAAGATATTGCACTGCTTTGGGGGACACAACACTTTTAGCCTTACCTTGAGGAGTTTCTTTTTCTAGTCATATGATTTCAGAATGAAATTTGGCATAGTTTTAAAATATTTCACCATGAAAAGTTCCTTTAAATCACAAAAGATTTTTTACATCTTTTTGCCATCTTCCCACATTTTTCCATCCAAACATATTGAAGCATAACCTCAGGAGTTTCAGAAAAATTGTGAAATGATCCTATTTATTCCCTTTTTTTCTTCTACCTTTCCCCTTATGTCAGGATTGTTATGCTAAGATTTTGTGGGCAGCCTGATGTACTGTTTTGAAACCTTGTGAGGGGCTCTACTATTGCAGGTTGGATAATACATGACAAGATCAATCCATGTAAAACAATTCTGCAAGTTGTTAGGCTGCAATTTGACGCATGAAGGACAGGAGTTCTTCTAAAGAATTTTTGTCCCATGGGGAAGATCTGTGAAAGCCTAACAATATGAATGAGGCGTTCTGTTTGTTCCTCTGTGAAGGAGACATCTAATTAGTGTGCTGGCATGAAGAGTATCAGAGGTTACACTATCTCCTCAGGGAGCTCCTCTGTGATTAAATACAAGCTCTCATTTAGGTTGCTTCAGTCAAGGGGTCAAGAGGGCAAAAGACATAAATTCATTCACCCACAGTGTTTGCATGTTAATTGTCAGGCCTACAGATGTGTGGACAAGAAGCGTTAAGTCTTTGAGCTGAATTCTTCCTTCTTTACACTTTTATAAGACCACTGTGGTATTACTGACCGTGGGAGAGCTGCTGCAGAATTGTAGTGAAGTCCATGGAAGAGGAATATGGTCTCTCGCTGTGGCTAGCCATGAGCAAACGATCAAAAGGGCAAAATTCGCTTTCGCTTATTTTTCCACTTGCTGAGAATGTCTTTGGGCATATAGGAGATAAAATATCATGAGAAGACACATGGAATAGATTTTCTCAACATGTAATCAAATCCCCACTGTACTGCAAACATTTCTCAAGCTTGACTTGGAGCTTTACAGCTCTACAGCCGACTTACAGAGTATGTACACCCACGCTAAGTTTAGTCACTAGACTATATGAGAAGCTGAAACTCATCCACTGACTGAAAATTTGCTGTGAAGGAGAACATGACAGGAAATTCATCAAGCATCTGTCTTAAGGACACAAATTGCTTAAAGGTGACTTTCCAGTGATTTTTGAAGCACAAAGAATGTTGCTCTTTCTTTTCCCTGCATAAAGAAGTACTTAAATGTGTTGATCTGAGTGGAAAAGGCAAAACCATTTCTCTTCCCATTTCCTTTTACTTTAAAATATTAGGCATGTGAAAATTATCCTCTTTCAGGTGCTTGGAACTTTATTTGGCCTGTGACACTTCAACTGAGTGTTTGATAGAGTTAAATCTTAAAATGTAACCCTGCCCTGGAGTTGTTGTATACCATTACAGATACAGTCAAAAAAAAGTTTAAACAAACCAACTAAAAATCAAGCCTCTAGCTGAGTGTCTCGTGACATTTGGACAATTTTACAATAACTGCAGAGTCCTCCAGAGTAAGGCATGAATGTTACCTCTGTTCAGTCTGCTGCATTGTCGGTTGGCTCCCACGTGCTCTTCTCCATAGTATAGTATGACGACTGCCAAATTCGATAGATTAGGATGAGGATTGTCAATGGTTTTCAGACCACAGTTGTTTTTGTGATCGTGGGTAGTTTTTAACGGGATTTCTGAACCAAAGGAACAGGGGAAAGGAAGGGGCAAACTGGCATACATAGTCTTGTGTGCCATAACTGTAAGCATCTATTCAGCAGAAATCTGAGTTCAGAAGGCCCATAGAAGATACATGGCACACACCACCACACATGCCAGGCTGCAGAACATTTCCTAGTGTTTTACTTTTACTTTGAGACTGAAAGAAAAGCATTGCCAGAATTATGAGTAAACGGTGGTGAAGAATAAGACAGATCACAAGTTTTGCTACTTTATACAGCTTCTTGTGCAGTAATGGATTAGCTGAGTGAAACTGCTAGAGATCCAACAAATGCAATTTCACACTGCAGAAGAAAGGACAGAAAAGGCCTGTGGGGTTTCTTACCAATATTAGTTTCCTGTAAATTTCCCCCTTAGAGTTTTGAAGGAATGTGAACATCAAGAACTCATGGCTCTGGATCAACTTCACCATGAAGAAAAGTTCTAAGGCTTTCATGCTCTTGGTGGTACAGTTTTTTTTTTTTTTTTCCTTTTCCAGTTTTCCTCCTTTTTTAAAAAACTCCCAGCATTTGGCTGGTTATTTAATTTTACAGGAATAAATAAAAGGATATAAAGATAAAAGGATCAAATAAGATCATCTGCATTTTTTTTGTAATACTACAGGAATATTTTGATTAAGGTACTTCTCTAAGAGAAAAGGTAGCATCAGTTCTTGATTCTTCTCTTCTTCAGAACATTGTCTGTGTCTCTATGGGATGTTTATTTTACATAGGGACTTCAAGGGACACCAGCATATAGTAAATAATTAAAGTGTAAAGAGCTGATATTAAATGGGGAGTAGAAACTACTGCATTCACATAGCTTGACAGGAGATTCTGTCCATGTAGAAATCTCACAATATAAACAAATAAAACAAAATGAAATAAATCCCAGTTTATAGCCAAGGGAAAGTTGCAATCTGCATATTTCAAAAGAACTAGTGATGGAAGGAAAATAACCCCGCCGGGAAAACAACAACTTTTACACTGTCAAGGTGGAGTCAAATTTTCCCTAAGCATGCCAATTATACATTGCTTTGGCTTTTTATTTTATATAGCAGACCATTGCTGTTAAAGAAGCACATTGAATAATAACGGCAAAGCCTAACATTGTTTTCCCATATTTCTCTTTTCCTGTGATTTGTCTCAGTTAGGCTATTATCCCAAGACATTTTTCAGCTTCTATGGTAACGGCAATGTCCAACATAGGTCATGGGAATATGTTTCTACAGTTTCCCACTGCAAAGAAGGGTCTGCTATGGTGAAGTTGGCCATGCTCCATTTGAACAATCTCAGTGTGGGATCATCACTGTTACTAAAATGTCAAGTGTTAAGTGAAGTGAAAAACATTCTGGATTTTAAGACAACAAATAAACAAATACAAGAAAATCCAAAACAAAACTGAGCAACTAAAGGTCTACTAGAAAACTTCAACAATTTTTTAGACATGCACAGATGTGTGAAAGGAAAATTAAATTAGACAGCCAAGTGCAAAGCTTATGGTGAGAAAAAAGAGAGCTTAAGACTTAAAGAGCATATATATGTATAGACACAGTTGAAACTGAGTTGAGTGTCCCTCTAGGCTTTAGTGCAAATTGAATAGACATTGATGGATTTGTTTTCCTTTCAGATTAAATTGAACTTTTGATTTGAAAGTAGTTTACCTGCTCCTGCACTTGAAAGCTACATTTTTCCTTAACTAATTTTCTCTTGTTAAGGCACTTTAGTATCATAGTGGTTTATAGTGGTTTACAAATTGGCACTGTAATCCTCTGGAAGGAGCAGGGAAAGAGAATCACATAAATAATACTGAGCAGTACTTTCCTGGATTGCTTTACCCCCACAGTGGGGTAAACGCACTGGGGTAAACAGTGGCCTGTTCTTTATAAAGAAGTCCATTTTGTGCCGTTATGCTTTTAAATATGCTTGAACTGATTTCTAGAGTCAGATATTACAGCTTCCATGGAGTACAAGCCTTTCTGACCGTTTTTAAGGTGCTGCTGCAGTACAAGCAATAAATAATTGTATTAGTCTCCAAAGGGGTATGTATTCACTGTCAGCCTAGACCCAATGGCTGTGCAGACTACAGAGGATGGCCTTTGTGGTTTCAGCTCTTCTAGCCCCTGCAGAGGTCTCAGACTTGATCTCACATCAGCTCTGCCTACACTGCTGCTTGGACACCTGTCCATACCAGCTCTGGAGCAGCCCATTCGGCATTATTCAGGGAACCATTTTGCCCTGCCCTGAACCTTCTATCAGGCTCAAGATCATGCTACATATTGTGGGAACGGGCTATCATGCCCTGTGGTTGGGCTGGATGTCTAACATGTCCCACCTACTCTGTGGCAGCATCACATGGTTAACATTGGACAGACAGGACTGAATTCTTCCTGCAATGGCTTCAATGTTGCTTACCTAAAGGACAGAGGAGTTTCAAAAGCAGTGTGAGCTCAGGCTGGGTTGATACTGCTTGCAATGCAACATATGTGTGCGGAGAGCTGTCTCTGAAGATGGACGGTCTTCTGGTTGGCCTTGATACTGCCTAGGTTAGGCTAGGCAGTAGATAACCACTAGATAACAGTAGATAACCAAGTTGAAACTTTGATACATACTGTATCCCAGGGAACACCTGCTTTGAAAAGAGAAATCTTTATACTTGTTTTGTCATTATTATTTTGAGTAGAGTGATATCAATGAATTCCAGCCAGGACTGAGATGCTGTTTAGCCACATAGCAAGCTATATTCCTTTCTAGAAAAGCAAAACAAAACAAATCAATCAAACAAAAAACTCTCTTCCAGTCTAAATATACAAATAGAGAAAGAATTATTATATCCTACTGGCATGCAGGGAAACTACGGCACAGAGACCTTGCTTGGCTTGACTGGAATCATACAGTGGGGCTGCGAGAGAGCTAAAGATCAGATTTCTAAAGCCCATTTCAGTGGTCAAACCACAGATACTGGGCATCAGAATTATCAAACAAAATGCTATGACCTACAGGCTCAGGCCATTGTGTCACTAAATTCTATGGCAATATTCACATATAGGAGACTGAGGTTTAAACTCCGCTCCGACAAACTAACAACTAAAGCTCTATTGATCAGTCTTGTGACTGACTGTGCTGAGAATATGGTCCTAACATACAGGTGATTCATTGTATGTGGACTGGTTAGGCCAACCATTCAGGAACACTATGAATTGTATCTTAATCCTTCAGGAAGGGCACCAGATTGCCTTTGTTTTGCACAGTGCTTCTGTTTGGTACTTTGTATTTAGAGCATCTGTTCCAGGGAAATATCAGTCAGTGGGTTTTCTGTTTCATGCACAGATTAATCTCATAACATCAAAGATTAATGACATATGCTCAATGAAAAGGGAAAAAAATTTGTTTGCCTCAGCAACCTGCCCCAATCCCTGCCATGTCTTTTCTTCCAGATCTTTTCATCATGATATAGAAGAGTGAAGGTGGAGAGAAAGCTCAGATAACCCACTAATAACTTCTGAAGTATTAAAAATAAGCTTGGGGGAGAGAGAGAGAGATGAGATGTGAGTGGGTGAGAATTGATGCTGTTTTGCATCTGCCTGCTAAGACTTATCACAAACACATGCCGGCAGAAGCTTTTCACTCCCCTTGTCATGTTACTGGGTGCCTTAGCAGGTTACAGATTGTGCCCATAAGATACTGGCTTCAGCTAGAAAACTCTCTCTGCTTATTTCACTTTCAAATACAGAGAAATAATGAACACAGGAGCATAATCTGTTTTTTTTAAATACGGTTTACAAAGGAAATTCTTTTCTACAGCACCAGGACCCAGACATTCAGCCAAGGTGAAGTAGGTACCTGTACTGGCTGCACTTAAGCTCCAAAGGTTAATACAAACCAAGCAACTTGCACTGTACATTATATCGGCTCACAGAAAAGATGTCTCCTTGTATAGCTGCAGAGGCAACTAGTGCTCAAGAGATATGTGAAACAGAGTCCTTAAGGATGATTGGATTATCATGCTCCTTTCAGTCTGGGAGTTGCTGCAGAAGCTTCTATCTCTAGTGGCAGGGTTTAGGCAGATATTTGTCCCCAAATCCAGCCTTGCTGCTCAAGCCATCAAATCACTTTCAGCTGGTAGCAACTTTTTGGTTTTAACTAAAGGTCAGAGGGTGGCTATGAGACTCTAAGTTAGGCTTTATGGATAATTCAGCATCTACACTGGAGTGTAGAAATTAACATAGACAAAGCTCCACGATGCAGAGATGTGCAGCCTTACTGGTATTTTGCTGCATTTGCAGGTCAAAGTTTATAGCTGTGTCGGTATCCTTATTAGACAGAAAAACCTTACAGAAGAAGTTTAGTTTTACATCTAAAGCATTAGACTGAAAGGTATGTCTCAATTCTTGGTTTTCTATGACATACCCAGAAAGTCTTGTTTTCCTCTGTTCAAAAGAAACACGTGTGTGAGGTGAGGAACAGTGGTGGGCTTAAAGTCTCTTTCCGATGGCTTAACCTTAAATCATACCTTACCCCTTGAATAGTCCAGCTAAAGAAAAATATTCAGGGAAATACCTCTTGTAGAATACCAGTAGTATGTAGTTTACCCCATTCTCAGAACTATGGGACCCCACCCTGGGCTCCTGACTTTTCGAGTGCAAACAAATATTCAGAAAGACAGCTGTTCCCTGCCTAAAAAAGAACAGGTGGGAAAACTCAGATCCAAATTTTCTGGAAGAAAATTCAGTACATCTTCTTCCGAACTGTATAGGAACTACACGGTGGAGAATGTGAAAATTTACCTTCAGTTTTCAGTATCTGTTTTAGTTTGATTTGAATTTCATTTGAGACATGATTTAAGGTTTCAATAGTCGCAGAGTCGTTCTTCTTTCTTCCCAGCCAGCTAACTCACCCCTAGTTGTTTCCCTGTTCTAATATGAAAGAAATTCATTTAGTGGAAGAATCACTGAGTGTCAGGCTGTGTTTCCCGTGACAACCCCTTGAGCTGTTTTTGCAGCACTCTTAAGTTATGCTGTAAGTTTTTCCACAGTGCCCTTCTTCTTCTTTCCTTGAGGCTTCTCCTTCCAACAGCTCTGGGGAAGGATGCACAAACAGTGAGGATAACAACACCAACAGTGGCTCAAATTCACCCCTGAGAGGGCTAAAATGCTTTATAAATCATCAGAGTTGTATCAGGAATGAATGTGGCCATTTATGTGAGCAAGTGAATTGGGAAGTGTTGACTGCACGTGCATACACTTTAATGTGCCTGTGTGATCCAAATTCAGGAGGAGTATGCAGAGTGAAGTAAACTTTTTAAATTTCTGTTTAAGAGGCTGTCATCTAGGATCATGATATTGTATAATATGATGCATCATATCCCATAATATAAAAGAGGAAGATAAGCCTTTTTATTTAAAACCTGTGACAATGCCCAGTGTTGTTGCTGACTGAATTCCAATTACCTGGGAAACATTCAGCACATCACATTTCAACATGTCATCTCTCCTAAGTGGAACCAATTGCATTAAAATAGTCATGAAACTTCAGGCCCCCACACTTCAGTAAAAATGTAATCATAAAAATTTAAAATGCATATATTCATTTTCCCCGTTCTTCAACAATGTCAGGCAAATACACCTCATCGGGATTCACCACAGGCACAATTATCAATGCTCTGTCTGCAGAATTGTTAATGGAAAAATTACATACACAGACTCTTGATAAACTGTGCATCTGATTTCACTGTTTGTGAAGCACAGAGGTATTAATTATTACTGCTGTCACTCTTCTGGTTACTGCAAAGAAATGGTGAAAGTTTTCCATTAAGCGTGTCTCAGGCTTTCTTAAGCACACTGTAGCTTGGTCTAAGAGGAAGACACCAAAATAGCTGTGGCATGATTGCATCAAATGCTGATTAACTGGAAAACCCACAGCAAATTTCAGTGCTACATTGTTCTTATTTAGGATTGAAAGTGCTCCAGAATGCCTCAGTTTATACCTCTCTGGACTGTACTGTTCTCTAACACTTTGTGGTTTATGTTAGTTGTATATAAATAGGAATCTGAGATAGGCCAGCAAAGTTAATGCCTTGATAAAAAAAAAAAAAAGTTTTTCCTCCATATTTTGTTTTGCCTAAGCAAAGTAGCCTATACAAAGTGCATATCCTGCTTCAACTAAAGACAATTGCAGAACATTAATTAGAGAGTTTCATTTCACTAAAATGTGTGAGGTCATGCTTCACGTAATGAGGATGTGTTAAGCAATTAGCAGCAAACCCTAGCCATTCCATTATTTGAACTATTGCTCAGGTATTGAACTATATTCAGCTCCAACTATTTCAGGCTCTGGAAGGTTTGGATGAATTTTATTTCCCATTGCTCTTGGAGTAAGATCTATTTTATTCCTCTCAGAGATTTTGGGCTTAAGATTTTTGGGCTTTTTATTTTTCTTTTTTAGATTCAGCATCTCTTTGGCTGCATTTCTCTAGGTTTGCATGAATTAAAACTGTTCGGGCCAGAGTGTGATCCTCCTCTCTTCTAGTTTAGCTGACCCCAATTTCAGGCTGGGCGAGATCCTCAGTATAGGAGGTCACCTGCTATCAAATAGTAGAAACTACTCCACTTTTATAATTGGCTCTTCCAGCTGCATACAGGTATACAAGGCCCCTCAGATGAATGTGCAGTCTCTATTCTTTTCTGAATGTGGCATTCAGATAGTCTGGTCACGGATCAGGTGTTAGTCCAGGCTAGTGTATGTAGAGCCATCGCTGAAGCCTTCCCCTGCAAATCTGTTGTAACAGTTTTGCTCATCCTCCACCTTTGGTCATCCTCCACCTGCTATTTTTATCAGCAGAAGCAAACCCTGATATACTGATGACATATGCTTTTACGTTACAGTTGTTAGTTTAAATTTATAAGTCAGTATCTTAATTCACATCACATTTTAACTTTTACGTAGGAAGCTTTATCATAGAATCATAGAATAGTTTGGGTTGGAAGGGACCTCTAAAGGTCATCTAGTCCAACCTCCCTGCCGTGGGCAGGGACATCTTCAACTAGATCAGGTTGCTCAGAGCCCCGTCCAACCTGACCTGGAATGTTTCCAGGGATGGGGCATCCACCACCTCTCTGGGCAACCTGGGCCAGTGCTTCACCACCCTCAGCGTAAAATATTTCTTCCTTATATCTAGTCTGAATCTACCCCCCTTTAGTTTAAAGCCATTCCCCCTTGTCCTGTTGCAACAGACCCTGCTAAAAAGTCTGTCCCCATCTTCTTTATAAGCCCCCTTTAAGTACTGAGAGGCTGCAAGAAGGTCTCCCTGAAGCCTTCTCTTCTCTAGGCTGAACAACCCCAACTCTCTCAGCCTTTCTTCACAGGAGAGGTGTTCCATCCCCCTGATCATTTTTGTGGCCCTCCTCTGGACCCACTCCAACAGGTCCGTGTCTTTCCTATGCTGAGGGCTCCAGAGCTGGATGCGGTACTCCAGGTGGGGTCTCCCCAGAGCAGAGTAGAGGGGCAGAATCAGCTCCCTCGACCTGCTGGCCACGCTTCTTTTGGTGCAGCCCAGGATACGATTGGCCTTCTGGGCTGCGAGCGCACACTGTTGGCTCATGTCCAGCTTTTCATCCACCAGCACCCCCAAGTCCTTCTCGGCAGGGCTGCTCTCAATCCCTTCATCCCCCAGCCTGTATTGATACTGGGGGTTGCCCCAACCCAGGTGCAGGACCCTGCACTTGGCCTTGTGGAACCTCATGAGGTTCCCATGGGCCCACTTCTCCAGCTTGTCCAGGTCCCTCTGGATGGCATCCTGTCCCTCTGGTGTGTCAACCACACCACTCAGCTTGGTGTCATCTGCAAACTTGCTGGGGGTGCACTCGATCCCACTGTCTATGTCATTGATGAAGATATTAAACAGTACTGGTCCTGGTACGGACCCCTGCGGGACACCACTCGTCACCAGTCTCCGTCTGGACATTGAGCCGTTGACCACTACCCTCTGGATGCGATCATCCAGAGTAATGTTTAGAGTAGTGCATGAATGTTCTGAATGCATGTAACTCAACCTGTATGACATCATATCTTGCTGTTGTATATTGCTTTCCTAAATAATTCAGGGGGATACATTATTTCATCACTGAGGGTTTTTTCCTGCTTGTTTTTTTCTTAAAATAAAACATATGTAAGTTCTAAATAAATAATTCTGTTAATTGCTCCTTTTTCAATCATTTCACTTATTTCTTTCTCACTTGAACAACAAACAATAAAGATATTATTATCCTGATATGCCCATAAATATACTGTATCACTGGGAAAGAGTTACAGAAGGTCTACCAAAATAGCTTGAGATGAAAACTGAATGAAGTGAGCACCGGAGATAAACAAAATAATGCAAAACTTCTGAACTGCTTTGGTCATGCTTGCAGAAAGAATGCTGAAAGTTGTTTGGAAGGTGATTCCAATTTGTGAGAGTACTGGATTATGATTCACCTCAGGTGAACTGGTGGGAAGTGAAATCTTAGTGAGAACTTTTAAGTGTGGCACTTCAGTACAGGACAGTTGTATTGCAAGAGTCAGAGGGGTAAAGTGATGAGAGGGAGGGGGAGAGCAGGGGGGAGGGGGAAGGGTAAAAATATACTGTCTCACTGGGAAAGAGTTACAGAAGGTCTACCAAAATAGCTTGAGATGAAAACTGAATGAAGAGCACCGGAGAGATAAACAAAATAATGCAAAACTTCTGAACTGCTTTGGTCATGCTTGCAGAAAGAATGCTGAAAGTTGTTTGGAAGGTGATTCCAATTTGTGAGAGTACTGGATTATGATTCACCTCAGGTGAACTGGTGGGAAGTGAAATCTTAGTGAGAACTTTTAAGTGTGGCACTTCAGTACAGGACAGTTGTATTGCAAGAGTCAGAGGGGTAAAGTGATGAGAGGGAGGGGGAGAGCAGGGGGGAGGGGGAAGGG
>NW_008794888.1:7618890-7637419 GCF_000699145.1 Aptenodytes forsteri | reverse complement strand
AAAACTGGGAAAGAGTTACAGAAGGTCTACCAAAATAGCTTGAGATGAAAACTGAATGAAGTGAGCACCGGAGATAAACAAAATAATGCAAAACTTCTGAACTGCTTTGGTCATGCTTGCAGAAAGAATGCTGAAAGTTGTTTGGAAGGTGATTCCAATTTGTGAGAGTACTGGATTATGATTCACCTCAGGTGAACTGGTGGGAAGTGAAATCTTAGTGAGAACTTTTAAGTGTGGCACTTCAGTACAGGACAGTTGTATTGCAAGAGTCAGAGGGGTAAAGTGATGAGAGGGAGGGGGAGAGCAGGGGGGAGGGGGCTCTCCTAAGTTCTTCCTGAAAACCCTCTAAAAGCTGATGTGGAAGAACCAGTAATAAAGAGCAAATGAAGATGGTCTATTCACCTGAGGTTTTTCTTCCTTTAACTTCTATTTTCTCTGAGCAACAAAATGAAAAGATTTTCTTTCATCAAACGTTTTCTGTGATGGCAGTGGTTTGGAGCAAATGTGTGATAAGAATATCTGCAACATAAAGATAGCTGGGAACTTTGAATCAGTCCCTTGGCTGACAGTGGGCAGCCCTGTGTGTTACAAAGGAGGGTATGAGAAATCTTATGCTTGGCAGATATGGAATAGTTTGCAGCCATCCTAATCAGTATTGCCTTGGAATTGATTTAACCCTGAAACATGAGGTGAGACTTTTTTTTTTTCATTAGCTGTAGATATTTTTATCAGAGTAAATGCCCATTTCTTCCTCAGAGCTATACTTGGTACCAGTGAAAACCTGTAGCAATGAGTTTCACTGTTTAATTATTCAGTGAGTAAGGATGCAGAACTTTTCTTCTAACACAACCAGCTGTCTTCCTTTAATAAAATATTTTTCTCTTTTGCAATTGCTCCCTTTGAATTTAAATGATTGACCCTTTTGTCTTATACTTAAGGACAGAAGTTCCCAGTGCTTCATTTATAAGTACATATGCTGTTTTGTTTGGTTTTTTTTTAGCCTGCCTTATTAATCTTCTTAAGACGAACAAGCTCAGGGTTTTCCATTCTTCTTTGTAGGTTAGTTTTCATGATAATTCTAACCAGCTTTCTCTGGACCTCTTTTAACTCCATGGTGTTTCTTTTGATCTGGGATGCTACACGTAGTAGTACTTTTGATTTATACCATTGCATTAAAATTTTCATATTGTATTTAATCCACTGATGCACAGAGAAGGTAGATTTTCACATGGATGCCACTGCTGGACCATCCACAACACCACAGATTGATTGTTAGCAACAGCAATGATTAATGCAAAACTGTTTTAAAGCCCCAACAAAAAAGCCACCACCAACAAAAATCCTGAAATAGTCTTGTTTATTAAATTAAAAGTATTGTAAAAGACAGTATCGTGAGAATATGATGTTAAAAAAACCCCAACCCTATAAGGGACATATTTTCTGTTACAATAGCACTCTGTGTAGATCAAGGTCCCACTGGTTTGCTGACATAGGTTTTTCTGTATATGTACTTATTTCCTGACCTAATAGGCTACTGTTTAAACAGTTGAGACAAATGTAGTAGTTGTGATGTTCAACAACTGTATTATTTCCACTATTACCGGTGGAGGGAAGGATTTACATGCAAAGACCCATATTTTGCAATCACTTATGTAGTTAATTAAAAACACATGAATAATCAGATTGATTACAATAGGACTGTTTACACGCTTAGGAATTACTAAGCTTGAATGGATGTGGTTATGGGATTGGGACTTTTCTGCATAATCAGAAAGGTATTAGGAGTAGGAGAAAAACATGTGAATTGCATTATTTATTGCTTAAGTTACTGTCTTTGCAGAGTGTGGATGCATAATTATGTCTACAATGGCCACTGTGAGAAAAGACATAGGATGAATGAGAAGAAACTAGGAGAAATGCAACTAGCATAGTGATGTAAAGCTACTGCATTTTACTGCTTTGCGTATTTGTAGAGGTGCTTCTGCAGGTGGTCATTAAGGAAAGTCAAGCATGCCACTAGATGTTATTCTTTCAAATAACTATTGGCAGGGTCACAAGAGTCTTTGGGAAACCCAGAGAGATCTTCAATCAGACCCCAACTTTGAGAACTGAGCAAAAGACATTAGTTAATAAGATCTACATATGTGCCCTAAGCAACAGATTGATGTGAGGTTTTTGCTGCAGAATGAGATGATGGTCTTAAAAACACTCCTTATGCTACCTTGGAAATATGGTGTTTGTGGATAGGAAATCTGCTTGCAGTTTATTTGCTGTTTGGAAGAAGTGACAAAGCAGAACAGATGCTTTTACTTTTGCTGCTTGAGTGGAATAATTCCAGAGAAATTTGGAAAGCAGTGATGGAATTTTAAGAGATTTCAGAGAAATGTTACAAAAGTTTATCTTCCCTGATGTACAAGACTTGGAAAGACAGAAGTTTCCAGGTGAATTAAATAAAGCAAAGAAGTATTCATAGGTTCCAGAGGCGAAAGAGGTGAATGAATTGAATCTCAAACAGATATTGGCAACTAGGAGGGAAGAGATAAGGCCTGTGTTGAAGATGACACCATCTCTGGAGAATGGGTAGATGTGGTGTTTACATGCAGGAATAAGAAGGCCTAGAACAAGTTTTCTATTTACTATGGGGGTAATGAGAGGTTAGGAAATGTGTGTGCCCCCACAAAGTAAAATTTCCCAGTAATGTGGGTGTGGTCATCTTTTGACACAATATTAGTGTGAGATGGTGGAGGGGGGTTATTTTAACCACCGAAGTCCCCTTAGGTCAATTTATTGTCTCTACACATGGCTGGTGCTTGGCTCACAGAGTTCTTTACTGAGCAGAGCATTGGCTGTGACATTTGCTAGGCAAACTCAAAAATCTAGTGTCATACATTATTAATAATGATAAATGTTCTGTAAAGAGAAGGCATCAGAAGTGGAATCATGTTCAGGCATTGTATGCCAAGTGATCTTGTTCCATCATTCTATAGGAAATACAATTATGCCTTATCAATGTTAAAGATGCCCATGTCATGGCTAATGTGAATACATGTTGCAAAGTGATAATGAAATTTGGAATATCTGATTAGTCATGGGAAAACTATTAAAAAAAAAAAAAGAGTATTTTATCTACATTTCTAACACAATTTTTTACACTGAATGACCAATTAGACTTCCATTATATTCCATTTATTTTGCATATTTTAATTTCTAATTACTGATAAATTGGTGATTAAGATGACATTGATCTATTAATGCCTACTGAATGTTTAATTCATGGATACCTTAAAATGCTTGCTGTTACACAGAATTCTGAAAGGTTTTGGCTAGAACTCCAAAGGAGTGACGTATTTCTAGCCTCTGAGTCCAGTATATCTACCAGCAAATTGAAGCATCAGTGCCACTTGATTGAAGCATCAATGTCATGGCACCATCCACAAAATTATTTCTTTTAAATTATTAAGATCCTAAGCTGAAATTCAGCCCAGAAGGGAGCCAACCTAATGCTACAAATGCTCAACTTAAGTCTGTAAATGATCGCTGCCTCCTTTCATGGAAAGTGTGTTTCAGTTCTAATGTATTCTATGCCCCTAAACAGCTAATCAGCAAATGATAAGCACTATTTTCACCTGTTTGATGTAAGCCTGTGCTTCTAGATGAAAAGTCCTACCCAAATGGAGGAAAGGCAGAGGATCATCAAGAAACATGTATGACTTTGCACTTCAGGAATGAGAAATGGGTGCAGTTGAAAAAGTAAGCCAGTGCTTGCCAGATCTTTTTTGACTACCCCACTGCTGAATAATTTGTGGCTGTCATGTTGTTTTTATTTGAAAATCTCTATTAACCTCTATTGTTAAGTTTGTAGAGTAATATGACCCTAATTTTTGCGTCATGGATTGCACCTTTGCCAAGACACAGTTGAATCTATACTTTGGGATGGATGAACAACCTGATGGCTCACCAGTCCTGTCTCCAGTTGCATGCACTAGAGATATAACCTATAAAAGGTAACCTGGGTACCTGTGCAAGGAAGGAGTTGTGCTGTGCTACCTCCTTGGGTCAGTATGGTGGCAGATCTTGTCAGGGAGCCACAAGGGCTGCAAAGGAAGGGGAGGTGAGTGGAGTAACGAGGCGAGCAGGAGGGGCGACCTCACTGACAAGTAGCCAGGGTGCTTAGCAGCCAGTCAGTTTTAGGCCTGGAAACACTAACTGGTGTCACACAGAGTCCGGAGATCACCCAGCAAGTCTAGGGTGAGGAGGCAGGTCCACGGGCAGTCTGGGAAGTCCAGCCAGTGTCTCAGAGACTGGGTGCAGACATAGCTGCTACACAGCTGCGGTGTAGCACTGGTGGGGGCCACCATAAAGCTTTGGCTTACAAGCAGCTCCCAAGGGAAACAGGGCAGGTCCTCGCTTCTAGCCTATTTCACAACAGCTTTTACCAGTGGAGGAACTGATCCTTACCTCTGTCAATTGAACTCTTAGAAAGGGGCAAATGCACCTGGGGCCCTGACAGACCTGCACTGCAGAGGGCACAGGGAAGGCAATTCCTATTTACCCCAGCATCAGAAAATATGTTGTTAAGGCATGTGGCACTATTTGCCTGGAGCAAGCTGTGAAAAACACCTTTACAGGCCTCAAGAGCATATTGTGCTCACAAAGACAGATATGGGAGCCGTGGAGGCCCTGTAACTACCAGGCTTTGTAGGAATGTAAATGCAAAAACCATATGGCAAACACCTATGGCTATGAGCCCTTTTCATATGAGCGGAGGTGTTGACAACCACCACTTTTGAAAATCCTGGTTATATTTTTCTCCGACCACTTCTCATCTCAACCTCGCTGGAGGAGGAGGAGGTGTGCTGTGCTGAGCACTGTTAAACAGCGGTTGTTTTCTACCCAAAGACAGGAACATTGCCAGGGAAGGGACAGTGATCCCTGTGTCTTGTTTCTATGTGGTGGTACTAAGAGGCTTAATTAATTAGCATTCATGCTGAATAGTGAGCTGAGATTCTCTCATGAAAAGGCGCACAGAGTGTTGTCTTTTCAGATGCCTGTGGCTGAACATTTTCAGAAGTCATCACACTCAACTGCTGTTAACACTGAAAACAAATTTTGGGTGGTCATGAGGTGGTGTTGGAGGAGAAAAAAAGAGATGCTGTTGCATGCAAGTGGAAAGTATTTTGTGGTGTCAGAGTTCTACATAATTGGATTTTTTTTTTTAAGTTGAGAGCCTGCTGTATGTATGTTAAGCTTTGTTCTCAATTGTAAATGATGTCCTTGCCAAGTTACTACCACAGTGGGCGTCCGGAGATTAGGGAGTCCATTTCCCCAGGAGAAAATGAGTTTGGGAAACCTTTGTTTTCACACCATTTTGTTGCTTTTGTGCACATTATCTAACGGCCACAGCGGTCACTCAGGCTCAGTGCCAAGGTCAGAGTAACATAAGCCTTCAGGATGGGAGAGAGACCGCTTCATTTAGCGGAAATGCCAGTGCAAATGAGGCAGCTTTCTGGAATCCCTTGGCTCCCTGCTTGGAACAGATGGCAGGCACTGCTTCTCTGAGAGGCATGCGGCTTCTCTCTCCCATGAGTTAACTGAGAAGAAATTAAACTACTAGTCAAGAAGAATATAATGAGTGAGAGCCCTTTTGGAGATCTGAAGCCATGAGTGCAGTTCATCCTAACGCATGAGTATCACAGCCAGTGCACCGCAATCAGCCGTTTGTATGCATCTGAAGAGTGCAGGTACAGTATTGCCAGTGGTAAGCCACACGGAGCTCATAAAACAAAACCTAGAAGTTAATTATTAATCAAAGCCAGCAAAAATGTGTTCTGCTTTAATATGACAATGCCAGTACATAAACTCTTGAGCTAACAGACACTTTAAAAAATGAATGATGATTACTGTTATAGCAGCTGTTTCATCAGCCACTTTAGAATGGGCAATATGTCAGTCAGCCATACGTTAGCAAGCGACATAAGGACAGTTCAGAGTTGAGACTTTCCATACTGCAAGCTCCACTCAGATAATTAACATCTATAGAAATGTCCTGTTGAAATTTTCAACAGAGAAGCTGGGGACAGGGAACTGGAAGAGGAGGTCACTATACTGGAGGGTGAGGAGCTGGAGACCGTGTATTTGAATTCCATAGGGGATTGCAGGTAAGTATAATTAAAAATGGCTTCAGAGAGAAACCAAACAAGTTGGCAAAAACCTCAATCTCTCTGCCCACAAAAAATAACCAGTTATTAGTGGACAAAGCAAACCCATAGACACACAGCTATGTTAATTCCATAGTCTTTGTGCCATCCAGTGTTATTTGTCACCAAAGTCTTGTTTGAGGGACATTGCTACAGGAATGCTCAGATTAATGGAAATTGACTTAAAAACTCAGCCTGCAATGAAGTCTGTTAGAAAGTATCATTATGACTTTCCTTCCCCCCACCCCTTTTTTTTCCTCATTCAATAGCTTAGTAAAAAAACCCCCAAACCCAACACAAATACCCAAACCCACAAACCATCCCTCTAAACCTCTAAAGACTTTTAAAGCATTGCTAGTATATCAGAAAGCAGGACTGACCAGAAAATTCACATTGATTTCTAGCAAATGTTGCTGACTCGAGCAGCTTAGATAGGGATCTCCGTTTGCATTCGTTGAGTTTTGCCCAGTACCACATGATGAGAAGAGAGATTAAAAAAACACATACAACTCTTGATATTTTACTGTGAAATGTGTTCTATGCTTCTATGCTTTAATGTGTGTAACTGTTGTGTGTGCTCGATAGCTGAGTATCTATGGTGTTTGATTATGCCAGTTCTTTTATAAATTTCAAGGTAGAAAGAGAGAGTCCACAGAAAATGAGGAAACAAAAAACCCCAACCCTGTAACATTTTTGTGCTTCATTCACTTTTTCTTTCCACTATAGTGTCTCAGTAAGAAAGGGGTAAATATGTTGTCTTAGTAGTTGATCTGTTGAACAACCGAACAGCTGAGCAACCTCTAACTTCATAGTCTTAGAAGTTTCCTAGAAGTCCCAGGTGAGTTCAGCACTCCACTGTGGTGTCTTCCAAAGCACTGTCAGCAAAACCTGAGAGGACCAGAGAGAATAAAGGCTTTGATGCAGAAGCAGTGCCATGGGAAACGGTGCTGAGCAGAGAGATGCCCGCTGGACTGTAGCCAGAAATAGAGCCCAGTGTGGCCCATCTCGAGCACTGTTTAAAAGCCTGTTCTTCCTTCCTGCTCCACCTGTTGCTGTACACAACTGCTGAGGGGCATCAAATGCTTATTCTGCCGACTTCAGTTGTTGATCAGGGAATGTTGCCAATGCTTCTGCTACAGATCAGTCCTGTACTGTACACTGGCTTTTAAAATTCATTGCGTGCCCTCTGTTTTTTTATGTCACAACTAAAATTCCTGCTGGTTTATGATGCCAAGCTCGGTGATCTAATAAAGACAGGCTTTGCGTTATTTACTTATAATGCTGAATTAGTCATAGTGGCAGTTTTGAGGGCACATTTATTTCTAGAATCTCTTGTTTAATTTATGATTCTATCTTGCCTTTCACAGCTCACATTTTTCTTAGTAACGCTTCCAATTCTACAGGTTTACCCATCCAAGGAATTTCCCTGACAACAAAAATATGAACCTGTGCTCTCTCATAAGGATGCGTGCTGATATTAATTCACCCTTGCTTTTAGAGTACTGGTTCCTCTGGATGGTATACAGTGGGTGGTTCTCAAATCCTTCTCTTCCCTCCTCTGGCACAGATGAACAGTGCCAGCATTGATTCAGTGCAGAATTTATCTTAGTGCACTTTTTGTCCTCTCGATCATTACTGCACAGGCACTCGTTCCTCCAGCTTATGTTTTGCCAGCTGCAGTGACTGTTCATAGACTGACTAACAAGGCAAAGAACGGACCTCATTTCCACTGTTGAGCAGGAAGCCAGCAGACCTGCTTTCTAATCTTTGCCTTTGAGCTGCTACATGATGACTACTTCAGCTGTCTTCCCTATTAGGGTGCATTATATTCTTCACATGAAAAGCTGTGCTGGAAACTGCCTGGAATATCTAAAAGCAGATTATACAGAACTTTTCAAGTTCCTCTGATGTGGAGAAAAATCCTGTTCTACAGGCGGGATTTCACCAAGTCATTCTGTTGCTGGCATTTGGGTTGTGTGGGTGACGGCCTCTAGATGTGCTTCTAGACCCTAGGGCTAGCATGCCATTTCCTGGCAACAGAAACATAAGTACCATGTTTCAGAAGTACCATGAGAAATTTCTTTAGGGTATGCCACATTATTTGTTCCATACCTCTGTTCCCAATGCTAAGCTCTAAGTTTTCCTGCAATTTCTATTGAAGTTTCTGATATTCTACCCTTCTGGTCAGTACTCCTCGTATTGCCAGCTCTTCCACGGTATAGTGTAACGTGTCAAGTATTAAAGTTAAATGTACATGTTTTCTTGGTTATCCTACTCTAGACACACTCCAAACATGAGTTTAGATTACTTTGCCTAATGGAAGGATCCCACATAATTATAGGAGAAAAAAAAGGGAGACAACATTTAACTTTAGAGAAAAAGAAAGCTTAGTTCCTCTAAATACTTCCACTATAATAAAATTCCAGCACAACAAGAGGGGGGACAATCTCAGGATTTACCAATGCTTCCCTTTTGATATGCCTGTGTGCTCTAAAATGAAACATTACTATTATTAAAAATGAATTTTAGCAATAGTATTTCCAATGTGTGTGAATCTGAGCCACCATCCAAATCTTATTTATATAGCTGTTTTTTAGCATGATGTGAATAGTGCCCCTGGAAATTCCCTATAGCTGAATGCATGCATAAGTGCTTTGGTTGGAGTAGTGAAGGACAGATACATATTACTCTCTCAGTGGATAACCAGAGGGAGATTATTACTTAGGCGAATAATTAAGAAGAAATGCTACAGCAAAGAGGACAAAATGGCTTCTCAGGACCCAGAAGCACTCCGTTCATGCTCTCATTTTAAATTTGCTAACTTGCACAGAGGATGGCTGTTTGCTGTCAGTCAGAGGGGTAACATGCGTTGACAAGCTTCACAGTTAGTGTTTGAACACTGCCTTGTGCGCTGGCAGCACTTCACTTGAAGTGCACTTTATTTGTTCACCTAGACAGAAGAAATCTCTAGGAACTTCTGGACCCCGTTTTGCTCTATTCAAAATCAATTGGAGTTTTGTCATTGACTTTAACAGGCATCGGATCAGCCTTTATTGCTGCATAAGTGGCAGACAGAGGAGAAATTGAGACTAAATGGGCTAAAGGTGTATTGTCTTTGTTTATTTTTCTTTGCCAAAGAATAGGTGCTGATGAATTTAACTCAGTCTCATTATGGAAATGGGAACTCTTAAAATAATGTTACATTACGCATTTTTGTGTGTGCTAACACTACAGTCTTATTACTCTGAAAAAAGGTAAATCTATTTGCAAAGCTCATTGTAGTTTCAAGCTGCAATTTAATATCACAGTTTGTTCCACCAGCCCTTAGGAACATGACTTTCCAAGTGGAACTGAGGTAGAATTTAGACATCTAAATTTAAAATTGCTATCCTGAAAAGCCTTGCTTAGATAATAAAAAACTTTTTTTCCATGCAAAACTGCAAAAGACTATACACAGCCTATCTCACAGATACACTTGGCTGGCCACCCTTGCCATCCAAGTGTTTCTGCTGCTGCCCATACCACTCATGCACATCCCTTTGGTGTGGTAGGTATTCTCAGACCATGCACACACACTTCGTGGGCTGGGCTCCATCACAAAACCCTGGGATGACAGGTGATTCCTTTAGCCTTTGGCTGTTTAAGGTGCAGGAATTGTCTGATCTTCCTGCTGAAATGGTTTCCCTGGGGATAAATGAACATGCTGAGCCAGGAAAGGTGCTTCCCAGAGCATTTAATTGTTGCTCTGTCTTTCCTCCTTGATAACAAAACTGATAATTAAATGTTTATATTAATTGGTAGTAAGTTAAATTAAGTAAAATCCCCCCAGTTGAGATAGTTTTACCTGTGACAACAGGATGACTACTTACAGAATTGAGTGAACTGGTAATTTCCCTTCTTACCGGGGAGTCCTAATTCTTCACCATATGAAGACATTGTCACAATATTAGCTAATAAGTATAGATGCATAAATGTATTGTACACTTCTTGAGGGCCAGATGTCCCAAAGGTAGGCACTGCAGAGCATATTGTTAAATGGCCACGTCTTGATCTTAATATGTCTAAACCCTTGTTCCTCAGTTGTCCTTATTGCACATGTGGTAATTTGCTTTTGGGTCAGCTAGAACATTTTAAAACACAACCAATTAGTATACCATGGGGACTAAGAAAACTATGCCTTCCTTCTCTTCTCTGACTTAGCAAAGTGATTTGGCATGAAGCTAACATTAACGGGAGAGGCTGCTCTGTCTTAATGGAGGAGGGGGAGCTCTATATTTTCTTTTTACTTCTCAGAAAAGCATGGAGGAAAGCTTATTTCGCATTCCTCTGGAAGAAATGCCAATAATTGTTGTCCTGCTAAGCTTTGTGCTCTTAGATAGTACATGCTACACCAGCATTCCCACAAGGAAAAAAAGCATTACATTTACAGGGGAAAATAAAATGGAGAGGGTAAGCAAATATTTGCATGTGTATCCAGTTGCCCCAAAGCTTAACAGGATTATTTGTAACAATGATAACTGTGGAGCTCCCTCTCATTTTAAAAAATAAGAATAAAAAATAAATTCTTCACTTTATTGCAACTATTTCTTGCACAGGAATTGAAGTACCAGAGTGATGAAATTTGGCTTTTTACCATTTCAGGGGGACAGTAATTTCTAGTCCAGCAAATGTGACTTTCACAACAGAAAAAGAGAGTCTGTCATCTGGGAGATAAGGGAGCCCTGTTAGCTAGGAGATAAACTAACAAAAATTATCCAGCTGCAACAGATCACTGGAAACATGCTTCGAAAAGCATCTTAGCCTGATGTCCCTGGACATACGCACCGAGTCTGGCTCAAGTCTTAGAGGAATATGAGGAGGAATACGCTGCAGCTGAAAAAGTAACCATTGTAGTGGAGTACACTGCAAGAGGGTTGCTGGGAAGTGCTGGCCGTGAAGGAACGGGAATGGGATTACTATTGTTCAGGCACCATTGAATTCCTCTCAATGGGTCCACACTGCGAGGAGTGAAGGACAGGGTGTCACTAAACACTGCCAACAAGAAGTGTTGCAATTGCTTTAGATATGATGGCTTTATGTGACAGACTGAAAGGCGGATCAGCTGTTGCTAATCCAGCCAGTCCATTCCAGATGAAGGGCAGGAAAGGTTCTCGAGACTTGGTGCTTTCAGCAGCAGGCAGAAGCCTGAGCTGCGACTTCTGTCCCTCTTGCGCTGACCTTGCTCTTGCAAGCTGCTCTTCACTATGTGCTGCAAACAGTGCTGGCCTGTTTGCTTACAGCAGCCTCTTTCCCAGCTGTTGATGCTCTAGTCTGCCTGAGCGCGTATCTCCAACTATGTCTCTGGGTGCAGCCCTCTGCATCACCTGTTCTGGGAGGCCTCACATCTACTCTGCCTGCAAGGTGGTTTTTAGGCTGGACTTCATGTATTCCTTGGCTGGTACCTTAAGGCTGACACAGCTCATGGAAATGGACTGCTGATTCTGCACAAACACTACTGCTTTATCTCCTGTTAATGGAGTGCAAAAAGATAAAAAACACTCTCCGGTCAGAAAAGATCTGAAGGCTCTACTGCTGGACATAGACTTGTCTACCTTTTAGGCATTTTATTTTTCTCTGAAATAAAAGTTACTGATCACTATCTAAAGAGGAGAACTGGACTAGTGAGATTACATTTCTCACCATATTGGCATTTCCTAGTAGTGCCATAACCTTTGTTTAACAGAAGGAACTTGGATGCTGGAGCAGCAGCATATTAATAGGGCAGACTAATTAAGCTTATAAAAATCCAATTTTTTGCTAATGAGAAAATTAATTTGATCTTTTGTGTTAAGCATCTGGAACACTTGTAATACTAGTGTAGAGATTTGGTCTGGAAAATTAGAGTATGGATAACAAGACAACAGAGTTAGTTACTGATGTGAAAGGAAAGGCAAATAGCAGGAAAAGTGTGGGTAGATAAGGAAAGGCTTAGAATATTTAAAGACTAATAGATGAAAAAGACAGTTCAGTGTAGATAAATGATGAATAATGAGTTCATGGCAAAGTATTGCCAGCATTTCTAGGTGCTTCATACACTTGGAGAAATATAAAGCACAGGAACAGATCATGCTGTAAATTTGCATTACTGCAGTGAAGCCAGTGGAGCTTTGCTGATTTACACCTCTGAAGGACTGGACCCTTAAAAAGTGAGCATTGGTGATGAATGGTGAGAAACAAAGGAATAAATCACAGTTTCTTTAGAAGCTCTGGATGGGGCAGTGGGGGTTACGTTATTTGCTTTTTCATTAGTATTTAATTTCCTCCATTTGTTAAGGTAATCAAAACCATAATAGACATTCTGTACATTATTTTAAAAATTCACAAAATAAAATGTCAGAGACCATCTAAAGCACTTCAGTCTACTAAAGGAAAAGTATTTTCAAGTCTATAAAGAGCTGTTACACTCTAAACTGTGGAAGAGGTTTACTTGAAAGTCTTGTTAGTTACTGATAGCTGCAGTTTGAAGGCACTTGACATCTATGTGGAGTCCTGCCATGTTTATTTTGGCAGTTAATGTTTTAATCAATAGTTGGATTGTTTAATTTAAGCTGTAACTGCTTTGGGGATTTACAAGATAAAAATATATGTATGCTTTTCCCCTACTTTTAAATGTGCTAGAAATTAAAGCCTTGCACCTGAAAATAATATTTTTTATAAAGCTAGAATGGATAACATTAAAACTCTGCTGGTAAAGACCAAAAATTTTGAAGGTTTTAGTAAATGATGAAGTTTCAACTTGCCTTTTATGAATGTGATGTAGCTAAACACTGCAGCGTAGTATTTGTCTCTCAGCTTGGTGATAGCTTCATTAACCTCATCGTCACTGTTTTAGATTTACCTTATTCTGTGTTTCTGAGCTAAGCAGACTTCTCCAAGGAAATTCATGAAGCCCACAACATAAACTTAAATGAAGAAGCTAAAAATCTATAATGACCTTTCCCTGCACAGGTCTCGGAGAAACTTATTCCAGTCCTGACATTCCTAATCTCCCTCCTGCTTTTGAGTCCCTCAGTTATGCCCTAGCCTTGGCATTTCATTGTTTGTGTTTCTGCTGATTTCACCGTCTCCTGTTACCCTGGTTGCTTCTTCAATGTCCCATTGACACATTCTTCTGTTTTGAACTTCTGGTCTTGAGGGCAATTGCAAAAGGCTGTCATCTTGGGTCTACTGTCAAGCTTCCTCAGTAAGGCCATCTGCTAACATGGTTTCAGCCATAATTTTTCTATCAATGCCTGCTATTACTAATTTAACACTGTTTGACCACTTTTGGAGTACTGTGACCTGTGAGTTTTCTATTTGAAATGAGGTCTTATTGAATTAAGACATTAATGAGCTTCGATTCAAAAGATTTTTTTACTTGATTGAAACCTTACATCAATTAAAAATCTTACAATAATCTCAACTGCCACAAAAGTCTTATAATCACAGTTGGTGATTTGGCTCTAAAACCCCTAAAATCTATTAAAATTTGTACCCAGATAAGGACAGGAAAGAGACCCTTTAATTGTTTCAGTTCTGTTGGTGGGGGAAGAGTCATTATTATTATGTTCCATTTCAAATCTGTTTAGCCTACAAGTCAGACATTTGATCCATGTTTTCTCATTTTGAGAAGAGAGTGGATGGTGCATTTCATCTGGCTGACTAATCTTGATTAAAGCCTCTCACTTCTCAGGGAAAGAATGTGGGGTCAAAGCTTATTTTATAGTGTCAAGAAAGTGCAGTAAGACTTGCTTTTATCTTTAAGTGTTTATTTGGGTGACTTGGTAGAAAAATGAGTAAGGGAAAAGCCAGCTGTATTTCTCTTAGCTAAACAGTTTGACATTTCTGTCCTGTTTCTTTTTCATTTTGTCTTTCTGGGGCAATAACGTTTACATATTTAGCTGTGTAATAGACTTTTTTTTTAATGAACCTACATATTTCTTCAAATAAATTATGAGATATGAATCAAAGATGGGACTGTGACATGGTATTAGGCATGTACAGAGCATCCAGTTCAAAAACATCTAATTTCTCACAACAAACATGCGGGTCTTCAATGATGCTATTCACACAGAGTTGGAGCTATGGTTTCTCCACAGAGTGAAAAGAATTCCTATATCCAGTACCCAGATTGTGTCCTAACAGACTCCAAAGAGTGTATTCTCCTCTTGCTAATACTGAATAGCTTCCTAACATTCAAGAGTATACACTCTGCATGTAGCAGAATGTGTGAGAAGCCGCAGAACCTACTTCAGCTCCTCAAGTGCACGGAATTTCCATGAAGGGTGCCTAGGTGCTCACGGTGGAAGTTTTCACTTCCACCTATTGTGTATCAGCTCAGTCCTCAACATGATATAAAGGATTTACCTCTCAAAGTGAATGATGTTTGTATGTGGATGTACCATGGGTTGATAACATCACTGAGAAAGGCAAAGCCAAACAGAATCACTTTTTGGTTCCCAAAATTTTAAGTTTTCCTGGCAAAGCTGTTTTCTACATCAAATTGAAGATCCATCCCTGTGTCCATCCCTGACATGGTTATTAGTCAGCTACATAAACATGAAGTAAATATTGAACAAAAAGTAAGCTTGTGATGAAGAAAAGAAATACTCAAGAAGGAAACATCTGTAACCTGAAACAAATTTCACACCACCCTTATAAATTGGAATTGGCTTCACTGCAGTGAGTGTATTTGACTGAGATAGGACTTACTAACCCAGTCACAGTGTCATATAAATGCATTGCTATGGATTCTGGATTGGAATTGCCTAATTAACTGCAACAATTTCAACCCAGCTCACACAAGTGAGATAACATCCAGTCTTCTGTCTGCTTTGTTCTTCATTTGAGATGAACTTGACCTCCTTCTTTCTACAGTCCCATTGGCGTTTCTTTTTCCTTTCTAAAATCATTTTGCATAGTCCTTGGCTGTCACAAGGAGAGATTAATGGTTGGTGCCCATCATTCTGTCATAACATGAGGGATTGTCATGTGTGCAGATTGATTTCACCCATTTTTCTGTCCTGTAAAAAAAATATTTGTCAATAAAACAGATGCAAGGAAAATCCTTTAACACTGACATTATGAGCTGATTCATCTTCACCACCATGAAACTGGTTGGAAAGGATATAAGGCAAAACAGTCTGCTCTCATGATAAACCTGAGTTGTATTTAGGATAAATACTACCCTACTTATCTGCTGAAGGCACTGCACATCTTATTGAGAAATGGAAACTGAATAAGATAAACTTATTATACTGACCCCATTCATTTTCAGATGCATTTCAAAGTTGCTCTCTTATTTGAAAAAAATTTACACCTAAATTCGAATAAGACGACTCTTACTTTTCTCACTCTTACTATTCTGTTGGCTCGTTATATCTTCATCTCACCATTGTAACACTGAAAGTGTGAAATTCATTTTCTTTTCTTCTTCTCGGTAAGTTGCTGTTCGTTTAATGTAAGCAATATTATGTCTTGTGCTGATGTGTCAGACATTAAAAATACCATGAGATTGGTTTATGAGCAGTCAGGCTTTTGTAAAATTATAAATCTTGAACACACTTTGTTTTGCCATCCAGATTTCACAGTTCTTTAGGTGTGCTCATTTCCAACTTTTAAAACACCTTTGCAGCTGTGGATACAAGTCACTTCAAAAAAAAAAAACAAACAAACAAGAGAAAAAGAAAATATATAATGTCAAAAATCCCCAAACTTTGCAGTGGAAGCAGTACACATCCTTGCTTTTTGTCAAAACTCTTCTCTGATTTGGAAAATAAAGTTTTTTCTGTAAGATTAAAGATTAAAATAATGTCTTTCTTTAGGTGTTCATTCAGCAGTACATGGAATGGAAGAGAAGGAAAGATTGAAATAATGTCTTTCTTTAGGTGTTCATTCAGCAGTACATGGAATTTGGGTAGGAAGAGAAGAAATCAGAACTTGTTCATCAGAACAAGACACAAGTAATTCTAACGTTTCAAACATTAGAGCCACTGATCTCAGCAGATGGAGTGAGTAGATGCAACCTATTAACCTCAGCCTTCGGGAAACTACCCAAACACATCTTTCCCAGTCTAGCTGACCAAGCTGCCTTTATAGTCAGTGGTGAAGGAAATGAAATTATAAAAAGAGATTCACCTCATCCTAAGACAAGTGTCTAAGACAAGTTGAAGGAATTGCTCTTTGGAGAAGTAAATTCTTGAAAGTCTACAAAACTGCTGATTTTTAATAGTTGGAGATTGTAATAGTACTAATAATAAACAGAAAAGGCAAAAGTTGTCTGTATTTGAGCAAAGAGGAAGAGATGTGTTTGTATCACATAAGGATAATAAAGTATTTTGAAGTCTATTTGTAACTGAGGGGGATGTTAGGCAACACCTAAATGAGCAAGTCTAGATAAATTACACATAAGAGCCCTTAAAGAACTGGTGGGAGAGAGCTGTACTCCTACTTTTTGCTTCCTGAGTACTGTTTAATGAATTGTTGAATTTACCAGCAATTACCAGTAGGGCACGTTATCAGTAGCAGCAACAGTACTCTTCAAGAGCTATGTGCTCTTAAAAAAGTTCACAAGAAAATTTAAAAATTGAAGAGGAGATTTTCTTTTACATCTGTTTACATAAATGATCTTTTTCTTACACTTCTATTCAGTAAAATTATATTCTTGTGGATAAAGCGACTCAGGAGATTGATATTCAGTCTAAATCTGTCTGTGCCTCATTTGTAAGAAGTAGATAATAAAACTTTCACTCTTCTTCCTATGATCTCAGGATTTCAAAGCAAAGATTCCCCGTGTTATGAAATGGCCCAGGACAATGGCCGTTTCACTTCTAGCACGGACTACAGACCACTACAAAGTAAGAAAAATGAAGTATGTTTTAGAATTCATAAAATTCTAAAAGATTCTTCTTTTTTTTCAAGGAGAGATTAATTTTCTTATATCTACTTACAATTTCATCTTCCACATAACCATCTCCTTCAGTGTCTCTCAATTCCTTTAAGTTAGGAAGGCTCCTCTGTTAGTGTTACTATAACAATGAAACATATGAAACTGTCACTTCACCAAATCCAGAACATTAACAGTGAAATGGGATCAGAACTGAGAACAGAAGGTTTCTAAAAGACATTGTTCAGAGCCCTGCCTTCCAATTCTTACTGCAAAGAAGAGAGCAGCGCAGACCCTGAAAGATGTTTTGTTCTCCTCTCAGCTGAGAAAGACTTTTGAAATGCAGTGCATGTTGCTTAAGTATCGGAGTCAGTAAGAGTGGAATGGATTGGCCCAGGCAATATTGAAACTAAGCACATAAAAAAATGCAGATTAGAAAAATTAAAAAGAGAATGTACTCAGCTGTAAGAACATTTAATTATAGCTCTTGCAGAAGGACTCTGAATTAATATAATCAGTAACACACAACTATTTTCCAGAGCCTTTTGCTGGTCTGCCAGATCCTACAGTGATTCCTATTTCTAATTTAAAAGTCAAGCAAACAACATTTATCCAGTTACAGACACTTAAGTGATTAACCCCACAGCTGTACAACAGCTTTTGGATCACAGGATGGAATTTCTTTGAAATAATCAGGCATTCTAGGCTGGATCCCTGGATGCTACTTCTAGATCTGGTGGGCAAACATCTACAAAGTACAGATAGGACAAAAACATCCTCATGTTGGGGTTAATGTTGAGTAAAGAATCAAAAGTTTCTTTAGGTGAATGTCATGTGGTAGTTCATATTCAGATGTTTTGTGTACAGCCCCTAAAAGAGGAGAAGGTGGCAGCAAAGGGGTTTTTTTTGTGATCCGTCTGTTCCCATGCAAGCTGAAGCAGCTTGAGGACTGCTTGAAGTCTGTGGCTGCCGTGCTGAATTCGCTCAGGTGCTACCACCGCAGACACTACCTGTGTCAAGAAGTTTGTGCAGGCTGCAGCTTGAGCTTTCAGCTCTGTGTCCTGCTGCTTGTGTACACAAGAAAAGGTGTCCCTGTGGTCCTCCTTCATCCTCTAACCTGGAAATAGCAGTGGTAGTAGCTTCTGCTAAAGCCACCAGAGGACACAGCCCCGTGTGAAATGGGAGCAGCGTGGGGTCTCTGCTTCCCAGCAGGTAGCTTTGGTATTGTGGTAGGTATGCTTCCTACAGGCAGCAGGGAAATGCTTCACAGCTCCCAATATTTCTACCAAAAGTGCTGCTCAAACAACCTCGGTATTATCAGAAAATTGTCAATACTTAAGGAATACTGCATCCAGCTCTGTAGTCCTCAGGACAGGAAAGACATGGCCCTGTTGGAGTGGGTCCAGAGGAGGGCCACAAAAATGATCAG
>NW_008794888.1:7603204-7618632 GCF_000699145.1 Aptenodytes forsteri | reverse complement strand
GGGGCTCTGAGCAACCTGATGTAGTTGAAGATGTCCCTGCCCATGGCAGGGGGGCTGGACTAGATGACCTTTAGAGGTCCCTTCCAACCCAAACTATTCTATGATTCTATGTTTCTGTGAATGTCCGAGTTGGTTTTGACCAATGTTCATTGTGTAATGTAATCTTAATAAAACCCATTGTTCCCTCCCTCTAGCCTTTCCAACAGTCTGCTTTCTTCTACCCACAAACTCTCATCTCCCTTTCTTTTGTCAAACACGCTTTTCTGTTTGAACTGAATTCAGTATCTGCCAAATAACAGATAATAGATTCATAGGGTTTTATATTAAAATAGTGCTTTCCATCTAGATGATTACCAAGTTCTACATACTTTGAATTATAAATTATGAATTGGCTCTTCAGCCAGTGCTGAGCTTGCTTGAGATCAGTGGGGCTGTGTTGATTTGCATCACTTGACGTTCATTCTCTGTTTTATGGAATAATTCTCTTCTCCATACTGCAGGTAGCTATTGCCGGAATACAATATGGCAACAATTTAATAGTTTTTAATTGTAAATAAGGCTTCTTGCTTATGTAGCTCATGGTAAAAAATGATTTGTTGCATTCTATGTACAGCTTATCCTATCTTGAGGCAGGGGTGTGAACTGAACAACTTCTGAGAGCCTTTCTAGGCCTGTTTTCTACATTTCTATGTTTTAAAATTTGAGACCGTACTGGCTGTTTTGTAATTCTGTGTTAATAACATTATGTATATGCAAATTTGGTAAAGATTTTCAATCTGGAAAAAAAAAAACCAGAAAAAAATGCTTAAATAATCTTTGTGAGTACAAGTGGTCAAAAGTTGGTTTGCATTTCAGCTACGTGATTAGTAGCACAGCAGTGCTGTGTCCCCCAGAGTGGGGGCATTGATTTAATACTGAATTACAGTGATGCCACCTACTGTTAAAAGCTGCTGCTTGTTCATTTGCCGTTTCTCTAGGGCTGAGATGCATTTGCATTCAGTGAAAACTCAGTGTGGGAAGACAGTCTTAAAGCGGAAGGATCTATGATCCTGACTAGCAGAAAATGACCGAAATTGCCACGTTTTATTTTGCTCTCTTTATGGAACTATTTTAGCTTGCTCAGCTGACCATAGTCCTTCTAGTATAGGTAGTGTGTTCTACTGCAAAGCCCTATCAATTTAGTAGCACGAGTCCTTTGTTTTAGCAAGATATGTAGTCAGGGTTTAGCACATTGTGCTGGTTTTGGCTGGGGTAGGGTTAATTTTCTTCATAGTAGCTAGTATGGGGCTGTGTTTTGGATTTATGCTGGAAACACTGTTGATAACACAGGGATGTTTTAGTTACTGCTGAGCAGTGCTGACACAGAGTCAAGGCCTTTTCTGCTTCTCAGCCCACCCCACCAGCGAGGAGGCTGGGGGGGCACAAGAAGGTGGGGGGGGACACAGCCGGGACAGCTGACCCCAACTGACCAGAGGGATATTCCACACCATATGACGTCATGCTCAGCATATAAAGCTGGGGAAGAAGAAGGAAGGGGGGGATGTTCGGAGTGATGGCGTTTGTCTTCCCAAGTAACCGTTACGTGTGATGGAGCCCTGCTTTCCTGGAGATGGATGAACACCTGCCTGCCCATGGGAAGGAGTGAATGAATTCCTTGTTTTGCTCTGCTTGTACACACGCCTTTTGCTTTACCTATTAAACTGTCTTTATCTCAACCCATGAGTTTTCTCACTTTTCCCCTTCTGATTCTCTCCCCCATCCCACCGGGGTGGGAGGGTGAGCGAACAGCTGGGTGATGCTTAGTTGCCGGCTGGGGTTAAACCACAACACACGTTCTGTGTTTCAGTGTCATCATACTGCAGTTTCAGCTCCAAGGTTAATCAGGAAAGATGGATGGCATAATATGGCAAAAGATAGCGGATTACGAGCCTAGTGAGCCAACACTAGCAGGCACATTCAAACCTATCAAAATCCCAGTTTGAGGGATATGACAGGTAGTTTCAAGAGTAATGATTGATGCCCAGCTCATACAGCAATGTTCCAAAACCCTAATGCTATCCTTGTTCAATCTCGTTTTATGGTAGCCATGCATGAATTGCATAGCTGCCTATCCTGAGCCTTGAGAATGAGAGATTTCCCAGGGTTCTAGTGAACCATTGATAAGTTTGCTTTCCTGAAACCTGGACAGATGATGGGAATCACCGTCACTTCTTCAATAGTATTCAAGAGGCTCGAAGTCCACACCTTATCTTTTGTGAGAAAGATTAATCGCCAAAGTGCAGAATAGTTTTTCCTAAACTACATACTCTCCATTAAGAAAAGCTGACAACACAGATATCAAAAAGGAGTGAAGAGTGGTCTGTTAGGATCCCGCAGCATGATTCTTACGGCATACAAATATAAACCAGAACTATGAAGGTTCCTGTGCAGAGCTCAAGGCCAAGGACATTTGGAAGTACTCGTGTCAGAGATAGGAGCAAATTTTGCAGTAAGAATTTATATACAATTTTTCCTAGATTTCAGGGAGGTTTTAGCAAATCAGAATCTAAAGAAATTTTAATTTTAGTTGTGAAGTCTTACAGAGATAAGTGTTATTGGCATATGTTTAGAGTTTGGGATATAACCCTCAGAAGGATAACTTTGATAATAACATCTTGCATACCGCTGATCACTGATGAATTCTAACCAAATTTCAAAACCTTCACCTTGTCAGAGTTCCACCAAATTTTCACTATAGTTATAAAATGGTCCTTTTAACCTGATAATAGAATTTCAGTCATAACTATAAGTTCAGCTAACTTCATAATTTTCAAGTAATACATGGAAAATATGCAAACAAATCAAAAAACGTTGATGGTGACTTGGAAGATGAATTCTCCCACAGTTTTTTGGATAGATAAACAAATAATTTATATCTTATTTAGGAGGACTTCAGGCTTGTCTCTTCTGCAGATAGATAGCATGAGAAATAGAGAGCAAAGCTTCCAGGGTATAAAGATGAGTTGTAATCACTTTGTATATAATACCTATACAGAACAGAATGGTGTAGTTCATATCTTCCTAAGATCAGCCCCAATTACACTCTAGGAGAATGAGAAAAAGACCTGAAGCATACGGATGTTTTTTTAAAATTACCTTCTTACTCAAAAAATGTGTCTTTTACTCCCTTCAAGCCTGTGTTTAGTGCTGAGGTTTCAGCTGAGCTAGATAAAGGAGTTGATGAGCAATGGAGAAACACCTCTCAGTTCGGTATGCAGTTGAGCACTGCTTGCTGGTAGAGAGAATTTGGGCTTTGCAAACTGCTTAAAACAGAGAAAAAAATCTGAATGGTCTTTTAAAGCTACAGAAGGAGCAGCAGTGTCATGATTATTCTGAAGTGATCACCAAATCCATTGTGTTGTTATGGCTTATGAAGCACTTGAGCTCTGTTAAAGTACCAGAAATTCATTTCTAGTAATTCCTGCATAATTTAAATGACAGACTGGAATGCAAAGCATTTCAGCTTGTCACTCTTTCCCTACTCATACTAAGGTGCTTTATTGCAGAGAAGGGGAAAAAAAACTAAATACATTGGACTCAGCATTTTTATGAACTCTTTAATAAATGTATAAAAGGGTATTCATAAAGGCTGCTAATTGTACAGACATTGCACTAACTAGGGGTTGTAAAAAATGTTGTTTACATTTTATGTCATCTCACTGTAACGCAGGGATCATTAGTGTGAAAGGAATGTGATTAAGATACAAAACTATTCTCAATCAGTTCTACAGAGCCAGAGGATACTTCAGAATGAGTTAGGGTGTGTTGTGGTCTTTGAAATAAAGTGTGTAAATTCTTGTCCTAGTTTACTTTGTGGTAACTTGTGGTAATTTGCACACAGATATGGATCATGGATCACAAGTAATGTATCTCGTGGAATAACGTCCATCCCATCATCCTTCTACAATACTAGGTTATCTTATTGCTTTCTTGTGAAGCAATGGCCAACAAGTGTGGATCAGCAGAATTCCAAAGTGCACAAAAATGCATTTATTTATGATTTATGATTCCTTCTGGCCTGTTCCTGTAGTTCTCACTTGAACAGAAAACATGGAAACAGCTTTTTCTGAATAACAGCTACAGAGCTGAAACTTATGTTCACCTTACATTTAAACAAAACTGTGTGTTAAACTCATTTGGCTATAAGAACCATGAAATGAGCCTATACAATCTATTATACTTGAAAGGACGGATTTGCTGGTGCATACTGGTTGTTCAACAGCATTTCAATAATGCCATTAAAACCATATTTAAAGCTATTCAATGTCATTGGAATGGCTAGAGCACATTAGTCAATTTGTCATTAATCCAGCAAAAAGACATTACTGATGTTTTTCTTTTTTTCCCGTAGAGCTCTTTAAGTGAATGTGATTTTAGTTCAGAAGAAATATTAACAGAAAGACCATATCTGGTATGATTTTTCAGAGCTTAATTCCTGAGTGTTTGGCCCACACACGTTATTTATGTGAACAATGGAGTCATCTAGCAATTAGATGTGACTGGAAGTGAAAACAAAACAAATTTTATGAGTTCTGATCTCTGAACCTTAGCAGAGGTTAAATTGTTCAAAACAGACTTTTCACAAGCTTGCCTTCTCCAAAGCTGGTCTCTATTTTTACATCTGCATCAGTTGGTCTAATGAAAAATCTCTCTCCAAACAAATGCTGTTTCAT
This sequence comes from Aptenodytes forsteri, assembly GCF_000699145.1. Classification (NCBI taxonomy): domain Eukaryota; kingdom Metazoa; phylum Chordata; class Aves; order Sphenisciformes; family Spheniscidae; genus Aptenodytes; species Aptenodytes forsteri. Next base: position 7,613,920 of record NW_008794888.1, on the reverse strand, counting down.
ACAAAACTGGTTAGATTGCAGAATCAAGTGTTCACAAAATTCTCTCACAAAAGCAAGGTTTTCCATTGCTGCATTTTTTATTTTTCCATAACAAGACTGGGGTATTTTATTATTTTCCTCTTTTCCCAAACTGATAAATGTAGAAATTCAGTGGTGACTGCAACTCAAATGGGTAACGAGACGGAGACCAGAAGGCTGCTCGTAGAAGAGCTTTACCACCATATCTCTGTTGTGGGAACACTGAAGACTGATCAAGAGGAAGTCACAAGCAGAAGGAGGACAATATCTCCTTTCAGAAGGAAAATAAAATGTTCTACCACTTCCAAACATACTCATCATACATTAGGAAAGGAGGAAAGATAAAAGAGCTAAGAGAAAAGTCCATGATATTCTTATTCTAAATGGAAAACAGGTAACAGCTGCCCATGGAAAGTGAAAAAACTCTTGATAGTAAAAAAATTTGGCGACATTTTTTCCACTGATATAAACACACCCAAACACTGCAGTTTCATCCATTACAATTAATTTAAAAATAAATAAAGCATATAACCCCATGGGTGAAACTTGGTTGAGAAAAATGTGCCCGACTGGTCATCTTCCTCTGCATGAAGTCCTCACTAAAAAAAGTCAGCTCAAGTGGGAACCAAGTTAATCTGTGTCTTCTTTACTTAATGCAAAAATATGTCAGGCTTAGCGTGTGCTGCATTTGCTATTTTGGTAGTGAGTTAGCACATGCACAGGAAACTCACAATTGTGGCAGTGAGGTTGGCAGTGTTTGTGTATCAGGTTTGCTGAAGTTTGCTCCCTGTTAAAAAAAAAAACCAAACAAAAAAACCCCAGACTGCAGAACAATGACAACAAGGAAACTTTAGTCTCTGTTTCCACAGTCAGCATTGCTGGGATTCATCCGACGAAAGCGGAAAACCTCTATCCACCTTTTTTGAGATAAAGACCATGTGGAAGACTAACGTGTCCCCACTCAAACTATGCTAATTCCTTTCCCTCTATGCAGCTTCCTCTTCACTATGGCACCTGAACCGTTATCCGTGATTATTCCCTGCCTTACCCTGGTTAATGTGTGCCAAACTGGAAGAACAGCTAAGCTTGTGACAAATAACAAATTCCAAGATTTGAGCCATTCAGTCCCCTTAACCTGCTCCAAGGAAGACCTTTGCAGAAAATTAGCCAAGCTTAGTTCTACATAACTGCACTGAAGACCTAGAAAAGCCGTGTGTGAATAGACATGCTAGGACTGGATGCTGAGGGTGATAAACTAATTCCGACAAAATAATACCCTTCCCCAGAGAAAGGGTTGGCCTTTTTTGCCCTTTGAAGAAATCAGGTGACAAAATCATGGACTTCCCAATCTATAACGAACTGAAAAAGTAGACAATGTCATTAATATGCTAATATTATCACAAGAATTATTGCTGATGTTATCACAATAATTATTACTAATATGATTTGCTCTTATTATTGTATGGCCGAATACTGTAAAAAAAAAAAAAAGGGCACAAAAAAAGGCTTCCGTCATCAATATATTCTACTTACAAGGAGTATATTTCTCTATCCATTTTGCTGGTAGGATTTTCCCAATGTGCTTCGATGCTGGAGAATTCATATTCCCTACCCACTAGCTATGCAAGCTTTTCTTGTTCAGCCTATGTGGTAGCAATTTAAGCTCACAGAATGGTATATGATTCATTGTGTGCGTGAGGAATCTCACAGCTCTGACCCACCGTGGATATCTTTAAAAAACAGCATGTACAGTACTCCATAGATCTCATTACCATTAATTAGTTTTATTACGGTACTGTCTAAAAGTGCCAGATGAGCACGGGACCGTTATTGTTCCATGCATTGTGCGAGCACGAAAGATACAGTCCGTGCTTTAACAAGCTTAGTGCCTAGATAGAAAAGGCAGACAAAAGAAGAGGGAGGACGAAATGGCACAAACACTTTAAGTAACTTAACCAAAGTGTTGCTCATGATTGGAGGACTGGGTCTCATATTAGAGCCTAGATCTCCTGCCTTAATTTGATGCTCTATTTGTGTGCATTCCTTCTTGTAAATTATCCATGGTGCATTATTCCGTAATCTTTCACGCTGGTGTTCTCTGTATGAATACAGGTTTCATTCATTGCTCAGCTACTTCTCTAATGAAGAAAAAGCTAGTTTCCTCATGCATTGAAATATATTAGGTCAGATTCCTCCACCTCAGCTGGCATCCTTAGCACTTTTCCACTTCTTTTTCTTCTCTGGGTGTATCACTTCTGTCAGCATGTCTCTCTGCCAACCAACGTTCAAAGATTATTTTAAGAGCCTGACCTACAAAGCAGCTGTTTCCTGTGCTGCTGAACAGCAATTTAGGAGCTCGAGTGCCACAGATAGTATGCAGCAATTGGCCATCTAAAAGTCTGACCCAGAGGTGCTTCCATAGCATCAAATTCGTATTTATGCAAATGGCCAACACAAAGCTATGCCTCTCTAAAACAGGTTAATAAATAGCTATCTGCATAACGTGGGTATTTTAAGACTTAGTGCATCAATTTTTATAAAGTATTAGGACTTTGAGGAGCAGGTGGTAACGACAAATTTGTATTTTATTGCAATTTTGTTTTGCTGGCAAATTCTCAATCAGCTGTAACTGTAAGTATGAAATAATTATTCATCTTTTTATCAATATTTTTTTCTGTTTCCGCCAACTAATGGGCAGGCACTACAACAGTTTAAAGTCAATTAACTTGTCCTGGTAGCTGATTTCTGAATGAAATGCGTTTGTATCCATTATGCTAACGCAGAAAAGAAGTCATCTCACAGTCAGTAGAATGCTAAATCCTCTGAGTTTTGTATCTTTGCCTTCATAACAAGCAAGCTTTTCTTCTGAAAACTTTTTTCTAGATGAACTTCTGGATGTACTTTGAAGATGACATGCAGAGGAACAGGCAGGTATCATTCTTTTGATAATGAAATTATGCTGGTTGGACTAGCTCTAGGCAATCTGAAATAATTTTTGTCAGTGGTTTGGAACTGGCAGAACCATGATAAAAATGAAGTTTAATTGAAATAATTTGGGATACTGTAGACTGAAATGGCAGGGCTTTGGGTGGGTCAGGATGGCAAAGTTGTGCTTGCAATGTACTTGAATCCAGTCAGCCTGTTTGTAATTTTATTTCCTGAGGAGAAGTACTAAATGCTCACAGATTTAAATAAATGTTGTAAGTAACTGCATGCCTAATTCCTCGCACAATTGACTCAAAATGCACCCCTTAGGAGTTGAATTGATACATACCTGTCAAATACTGCTTTGGTGTTGTTTTTTCATGCAAATAGAATCCTAGGCAATAAATCAGATCCTTGGTGTGCAATTTTCTTAAGTACATGTCTGGTGTCATTAAACAAACAAAGAAGTAATATACCAGGTTAAAAAAAAGAACAAAGGAACAGTACATTGTTTTAAGACCACCACAGAATGTGAAACAGCAGTTAACGATCTACTTTCTTTTAATGATTACCCTTAAAGATACTGTTGACCTGACTGATGTCCTTTTTCACTTGCCTCCCTGTGGCTTTTCCTTTTACCCTTTTGTTACAGCTCGTCTTCTATTTCTTGGGTAGATATTTTTACACAATGCATGAAGTGTAGTTTACTGAATAAGGACATGGCTAGCTTTATGACCTGTTCTGACAATGATGAGATCTTTCACACTCCCTATGTTTTCCCTACTATGGTTTGCTTTTCTTATGTAATTACAATGCCTCTGGAGTAAAGATGGCCTCTTACAGTATGTATTACTGAAGCAAGGCAGGACCTGGCTTTACATGAAGCCAATAGGTGCTGATACAGTACCAAAGCATCAGGTCTTGGGGAGGACTCATAACAAGATTTAAAGTTGAAACTGGAAATCACAATGCATGAGATGTAATGATTTTTCTCATGTGGAATCACTACGAAGTTGGTGGCAAAAACATCAGAGGAGAGAGTTTAAAGGAACCTCGCCAAGTTCTTTGATATTAACAGCAAAAACTTGACTGTTCAGAGAAGCTTGAGAGCATTGTTTGCTCATTTCAGCATATTTCAGTGGGAGAGATCTCTTGTGAATTCAGGATGTCAAAACCTTTCATTGCTGGGTATACTACTGAGGGCTGTGCCCACCTATTAACCTTTTTTAATGTTGTTTATATAACAATGCTTCATGATGGATTTAGGGATAACAATAAAGGAAATGTCATCCAATATCATAAAAATGATTGAATTTTTAGATCACAGGGTTTGTCAAATATTCTGCATCAAGTGCAGTACTTCTACAGACTCAGCAATCTTGGGTCAGGCTTTTGGTGTGTATCTCAGATGTCAGGCTGCCAAATCTCCTTTCTATCGACAAGTAAAATGCACTGAATATCTGAGAGGTAGACCAATGAACCAGATGTGCAAGCTAAATTTTCAGTTGTAAAGCACAAAATCTTCTGGGTCGGAACATATGTGCTGATGTCATCAAAGCCTATCAACAACCAGAACAACACTGTGTGATGCACGTCAGAAGAATGCAATACAGTAAATTCAGAAAACTGCCATTTTCAGATCTGTAGACTGTTGTGAAGATCAACCTCATTCCTCGTCAATGAAGATACATCAGTTGGATCTTCATACATAGAATAAACTGAAACACTGCCATTTTGAAGAGTCTTTATTGCGGCCTTTGTTGGAGTGTGTAACAAATTTGTCTAAATGTGTATTCTCCTATTGCTTAACCAAAAGGTAAAACAGGGACTTCAAATCAGGTTTGCATACAATTTGACCCACAGATCGAGGAAGCAAATAGGATTTTCAGACACAAATGCTAACACTTGTCCATGATCAAGCTATATTGAGTTTGTGCTATGTTGTTTGCAGCCATTATTTTTATGTATTTTGGACTGTAGTATCCAGGTTTTACACTCAAAAAAGACTGTAATTTTCTTTTCTGTCCTATCCTCATCACCACCATATTTGAGTGTATTCTTGAAATATGTTAAACAACATGTCTAATATTTTCCTGGGTTTTTGTGTTCTTTTAACTTCTCCCCAGGGGTACAAGCCTGTTCAGTTGCCTGTTTGGGGGTCATCTAGTCCAGCCTCCTTGAAGTGGTACTACTGCCCACACTGAATCATTGTTTTGTCCGCTCAGTTGTGAAAACCTCCAAAGTCAGAGATATCACAGCCTGTCCAGACATCCTGTTCCAGAGATGCATTGGTTTTCCAGGGGAAGTGTTTTTTCCTAATGTCCACCCTGAAGCTTGCAAGCCACAGTTTGGCCATTGCCCCTTGTTACACTGCCTGGTGTTACTTAGCACCACTTGGCTCCATCGTCCTTGTAACCACCATTCAAATAGTAGCAGATTTCAAGCAGATACGCCTCAGCCTTCCCTTTGCCAGATTAGTCAATTCCAGCACCACCAGCCTCTCTGCGTAGATCATACGGTCTATGCCCCAGTGCCGTGGTTGCTGTCTGCTGGATCCTCTTGCAGTTTCTCCATTTTTGCCATGAACTGAGGGGGACGAAAAATGGGCACAGTAGTCCAGCTGGGGCATCACCACTGCTGATTGTATATATAAAAAGAACGTGTGTGTACCCGTATGTTGCTATGCTTTTATGTAACAGAAGACAAGATCAAAAAGCACCTGCTTTTTATAAAGAAGGTGGTGAATTTTGGACTTGCTTTGTACCTGTAATGTAAGATAATTACAAAGTATAAGACTGGCCCCAATAGCATTTGTCCTCTTCTCAAGGAGGTTTAGCTGAATTCTAGAAAACTCCGTTGTTCCAGAGTAGCCAAGATGGTGACCATGATTTGTCTCCCCAGTATATTTGTCAAACTTACAGTAACATTAAGCTACTTGAAGGTAAGGACTGTAAATTCAGGAAGGGGAGAGACAGATCCTTACTTGCTGCAAACAAACCAAACTCCATTGAGTTCAATGGCTGCCCAGTGATTTACTGTGTAAATAAAAGTTATTACAAGGTTTGCTTTTAGAATTTGAGAATTCCCAGGAAAACAAGAAAACAAAATATTTTTTAATTCGTTTTTCAGGAAGTCCTATTGCATATGGCTTGCTAACATGCACAAATTAATGTTAGTAACAACAGAAATCAGAACGAAGCACCTCCAGGAAAGCATCTGAGTACAGGAGCTAATCCTGGAAATGTACTCATCTGTAGATATCCCAATATACAAAATGTGTTTTAACATTTGTATTTTCTTGTCTCCTCCTATTGTTCAAAGTTTGTATAGTGCAGAACTATAGTGATGGATGAGATAAAGGTATTTGACCTTACTGGGTACATTGCCTTCCCCTCTGGGCTTCGCATTCTGTCTTTAATATACAGCCCTTTTATTACCTGGGTTTGAATTCTATTTGTTAGAGAAACACCAAGGTTAGGTTAGTTCTGCCATTTGTAATATGGTAGATTCAACGTTATTACACAGAATGCGATGACCAGGGAGATTGGGAAAAAAAAATTTCCCCTCCCTTCCCTGCTCCCATCACACACAGTGCCATTAAATACAGAACCTTTCAGAAGAGATCATTGCTTGTTTGATGCAGTGGATGGAAATTCTCATTTCAATCAGGTAGTGAACCTTCAAAGGAAAGGATGATCAGGAGGAATAGGAGAGACCTTGATATATCAAAACAAGGCTTTAAATAATAAACACACTTCAAACCCAGGGCTTATCCGACATACAAAGCATGGGAACTATAAGCAAGTCAGTGCAAGAGATATTTATAAGGCTATTTGCTATGCAACACAAAACTGGCTACTTTTATACTCGTATATAAGGTATATTTTCATCATGAATCACAAATAAATAGTTTCTCTTCTCATGAATCCAAAAGAGGATTTGTAGTTTTAGTCCCATATTTTGGCACAGAAAATTGACACCTTTTTGAAACTGCCAGCATCATAATGGGTAGAAAGAATCTAGACACCATGAATCTTCCTCAACACACTTAATGGGTTTTGTCTGTCTTCTCTGTATCTCCAGCCCAGCTAGTTCAGAATGAAGAAATGCGAAGCATCCTAATATCTGTTCTCACTCTCTCTCTGGGTGAAAGTTTGCTTTTAGAGAGGTCAAGGAGAGACTTGCTGCTGACTTCAGAGTACTTTTGGATTGTGTCCAGTCCAACTGGGTTATCTTCTTGGACAATCTTTGGAGAATACAGATACAGATTCTACTATGCACCACTTTAAGTAGAAAGCTGTTGACTGGCCAAGCAAATAAGATCTTGTTTCTTAATTTTCTTAAATTCCCATAGCTTCAAGAAAAACATGTACCAAATGTGCCCAACTTGTGGTCCAGGACCTTTTAAAAACCACTTTACATGTAAGAAGAAACTGCTGTGTGCCCCTTACATACATACAAAGTGAGTGTCAATAGGAAGGCAATAGCTGAAATGTGATGGTGAAACTATTATGATTAGTCACAGCAAAATAGATCCTTAGTTAATGTTAAGTGGGCTTCAAATGCAGAATAGGTACAGCTTGGGAGGAGATTTAAAGGTTTATAAAGAGTGCGTATGCCCCAAGCAAAGGTACTGGATTGACCTGAGGAACTTCTCCCACGAAAGGAAGAAAATATATGTTGGATGTCAAGGTTAGCATTAATGGAAATGTGTAAGTGCAGGGCATCAATAGCTTCATAGATTATTCACGTGGAAAAAGAATAAAGGAACACCAAGGATAGGCTTTGAAAGTGAATATGGGAAGATTTTTGCTATATAAAATGGAAAGAGGGATCATAGACATGAGGTACCATGACAGAGGTGATTGGTCCAAGCAGTGGATAGTTTTGCAGCACCATTCTAACTACCTGGCCTGAAAGGGAGAGGAAAATGGGATTATCAAAGCCCGTACAGAAAAGGTTCCATTGGCAAGTTTCTATTGCTCCATTTTCCTGTTGGCTGTGGGTCAGTTTTTATTATCCATGAGAAGCAATGGCTATTGGATGTGCTCCAGATTGATGCTTCTGTAATTTCAGCAGAGCAGTAAAAATAGACTGAAGGAAAGATTACAACTTGAAGGCTGGATATACAAAGCTGCCAGAAAACGGGATATTCACACTGCCTAACTTTTAGGCTAGTAAGTCTAAGTCCCAGCTAGGAAATGAGGCTCTTGGAAGGCCAGCAGACCTCTCTAGGTTTTTTCAAATGATGATTCACAGAACCTGAGTTAGGTTCCTGTTTGTTTTGCCCTCTCAAGGAATCTTTAACTAGCTAAGAAGTCTGCTGGTCCTATAGTAGCAACCTAAGGTAGGTGATGTGAACTCTTTTCCCTATCTCTCTACAAGCCCCTATTTCATACAGCATCTATAGGTAAGTGGTTTTCATTCAGATCAGATGTTATTTATTGCATTTTCTTCTCCTTGAGTGTAGAAGAAAAGAGAGGAATTTGTAGCATGCATTTTGTCTTATTAAATCAGTAGATTAGCTGCAGAAACAAGTTTTATTGGGAGGTTCAGACGTATTGATTTGCCAGACTGAACAGAAAACCACACAGATTAATGTATGAACAACATACACTGAAGAGTGAAAATGGGCACAGAAGATATTTTTCTCCTGGCTATTTTTGGAGAATTATCTCTGTTCCTCCAGACAATTCTATGGGATGAATCCTTCTCACAATGACATGAAGTGTTATACTGGCATAAGCTATTTCATCTTACTACTCTAGCTCTACACCAAAGTAAATGAGAGAAGAAGTTTGGCCTATATTATCTGGAATGTTATTCATTAAAATTTAATGAATAGCAACCCCCTGCCTCCCTCCCCCCTTCCCTAAACCACAATTACATGAAAGATCATAAGACTACCATCTTTCTCTCTGTTTTTCTCCCACTAACTACTTAATTAGTTACACAGAGAGAAATACTCCAGTAGGAAAGTCTAAGAAAGGCACTAACCTGGTGGCTAGGATCCTTTTTTTCTGGTGTGAAAACCCCACATTTGAATTCCTAGCATGCACAAAGCAAAACAACACTTCAGCAGATGCTACTTCACCTTTAAAATGGTCAGATTTGTCCTGAGTGTGAAACAGATCAATTTAAAAGCAGCTGTTTGAGTGAAAGGGAATATTTGATGGACCCAAACTCCACTATTCAGACTTTTTTTTCCTGAAAAGACCTATAAATTATATAAAAATAGTGAGGGTTTGGTTTTGACATGGCACTAGGAAAAGGAGTTTCTTGTTGTAATGCACACAAGTTTCTAAATTAAACCATATCTAAGTTGATCTACCTTTCACCCCTAGAAGTCAGCTAAGAGCTGTAGAGCAAAGGCAATTTTCCTATAACATCATATTGTGGGACACATTACCAGTTTTTTGGAGAGGAAAAGACATAGGGAGACTCAGCTGAGCATTTTACTGCATATGAGCTAAAAAAAAAAAAGTGAATTTTCGGTACTGAAAGGAGAGCTGAGTGCTTTGGGCTTGCAAGACTCAGAAAAGCCCTTTTTATTAAGAAAAATAATCCCTTTTTATTGTATTGCAGAATCCCATCATCCCTCACAGTTTCCTACCTTGTCCTCTCTATAAGCATTCCTACGGAATTACAACATTGAAAATAATGAACTGCTTTATTGAGGTTAGGATGACAATTTCACCGGACTGGTTACCAGTGTGCGGGTACTGAGTCCCAGGGTAGAGCAGACAGATCCAGTTCCATGGCCGGAGGGGAACTGGCTTGTAGAGCAACCCTCAGCATGGCTCTCTGTAACCATGTAGCACACTGGGAAGACTGGGAACACCAGAAAAAGACAGGATTGCTGTCCCATGACATGTAGTTGGCTGCACATTCAATAGACTAACACAAGGGAAGAGGGTGTAGCTCCTTCAAGTGCTGTTGGCTGTACGGGTGGTACCCAGGCTGTCGGCAATGGTGTATCACGCAGCTGTTTCAGGAGGCACTGGAGAATGGTGCATCCTTGCTGCTTCCTCACGTCCCCAAACGAGCCCTTGCTGTGACCTGGCTGCAGGTGATCCCTCATATTTGAACAGAGACAGATGGGAACTGGCTGCCAGAAGGATGCTGCCTTCAGACCCACTCCCTGCTTGGGTATGAGGGACTGCCAGGGACTTAATGTCCCTTCAGAGAGACACTGAACACTCCCACTGTTCATTAACAGCACAGATGGGAAAGCATCTTCTGCCTACCTATATTGCCTTAGGACAGAAGCCAGCAGTTCAGTCATGAATTGTTGCAATCCAATGGATTTGCTGAATAATTCCAAGGAGCTCCCTTCTTGCTGTGTCTACAAGGTCTTCTGCAGCTAGGCCTGACACTGTTCTGTGGGTCACAGAATGGGATGGCTTGTCTCTTAAAAGGAGCATTTGTGAGCTGAACACAGTGCTATGCATGGAGCTGGCTCAAGCTCAGCCACTTAAGCTCAGCAATGCTGAATGATGCCTGTCTGTGAAAGACAGCGTAGACACGTCCCTTTTGATGCCAACTTAAAAAAAAGTCAGTGTTTGCAATTTATATATTAAAATATACCTTTGCAATTTTGTATTAAAATATACCTTTTACTTTTGTCCCTATACCCATCTGAATGTATCATCCCATCATTTCTGGCAGTGTTCTACGCCACTACCCATCCCAAAACTGACCAGGAGCAATGTAAAGCTGGTGGAGAGAGAAGAGGAGAGGAGAGGAGAGGAGAGGAGAGGAGAGGAGCTGTTC
>NW_008794888.1:7589358-7603160 GCF_000699145.1 Aptenodytes forsteri | reverse complement strand
ACCAGGAGCAATGTAAAGCTGGTGGAGAGAGGAAAGGAGAGGAGAGGAGAGGAGAGGAGAGGAGAGGAGCTTTTCTGCTTTTGTTTTTTTATGGATCTGCATTTATTTTTAAAACTTGTGTTTTCTTTCATTAATATTACTTGAAACTCAGAAGCCAGAACACTCAACATTAATGCAGCAGCAAAAAACCCCAAAACAAACCAAAAAGTGAAGAATATTAGTTAGTTCAGGGAATAAGAAATATGGCACCATTATTCTGAAGGTGTAAAAAACATACAAAAGAATAATGAATGCAAAACTACAGTTTTTCAGAACAAAAAAAACGCTTGCTGTTCTAGCATCAGGCAACAAGGCAGTCTTCAGTAAGGTGCTTTGCAAAAGCTTATATTCAGAATATGTACAACACTCACACTGTGGTTTTGATAATATTAATATCAGTGTTCCTTCTTTGGTGGAAGGCTTCCATTTGAAAATCAGACTGGTAAAGAAAAAATATGCAAATGGTAAATGATTATTAAAATGTGACTGATTATACAAGGCTACAACTGAATATGAAGAAATTATAATTTAAAAACTTATTTTAAATCTCATTTCAGTATTTAAGACAATCTGCTTTCTTGAGTTATCAGTGGACAAAGTTCCTTTTGCACTGTACCCACATGAGCACAGAAGCACAAAAGCTGTCTTATAAGATAAATTCTAAGTCCAGGAAACAGAAAATGAATTTTAGCAATTCCATTAAATAATTTTATTAATTAATCTTAAAACAACCCTGCATCAGAAATGCAGGATGAGGCCCTTGTTTTTGGTATGCAGCAGACACAGCTTACACAACTTTGTCAACTGAGTTTGGTAATAATATTAATTGCTAAAGGTAATCTCTCCACTTATAAGTAGACAAATACTTCTCATTCAAATGCATAATAGTGCATGTATAGGGCCAGGAATAACTTTGATTTAAATTCTGGTACCATGAGGCACATTTTCCAGAGTGATTTTAGTCTGTTCAGTGGACTAACGATCGTGTTGAAGCAAAATCTGCTTCTGCTTCGTTGATAAAAACGGTTTTGGTATTTTTCTCCTAACTTTCTGAGTAAAACATTTTAATGAAGCACACAATGTATCTGGTAATTTTCTACCCGTGCACACCCACCACAAAGCTTTGCTCTGAGGCTTGTGCTTTCCCGTTCTGCTCTGCTCTGCTGCTCGTATTGCTGGAGTTCAGCAAATGTCTACTTGAGCAGATCAAAGTGTAATCTTGGCTTTCGTTGCTTCTCTGTGGTTTCTGGTGCTTATGTTAATCCTACTTAAACTAAGTGGTCAGAGATTTGGGAGATCTGAAATACAGAATAGATTCTAACCTTGAGATGGATTAGGGTTGTCAGATGACACAGAACTGTCATGTAGGACTAACGTTATGAAAACAAGAGCTGAAAATACTGTTTTAGTGTAGCTGACAACGGGGATTTATCCTAAAAGAGACATGGATGTGTTTGATTAAAGCAGCTCCTTAGTGACTATGTAGCCTGAATGCCTTGCAAGGTTATTGATTATGTATCTTAAGTCCAAGATACAGCTTTTTCTCCAGGCAATTTGTTTTTTCATCCAGTAAACACAATAGTCTTCAGAACATGGATACAGTGTTTCACAAAACCACTTTGTTTTGTATGATAAGGAGAGGATTAAATTGCATTATAATTACATATCTATGACTTTTTCTTCAGAAAGCCTGCTTGTCTTGCAAGTTATTTTCAAACAATAATGAAGCCTTCTAGCTAAAACTCATTTACCAGGATCCCATGGGGCAATCGTCTAAGCTTCACAAAGGGGAGATGACACTGGATTTGCTCTCGTTGACACTTTCAGAGGACAGGGACACCTTGACAGTACAGGCTATGGGTCTAATTTATGGTTGAATTAGTGGTCAGAGGGTGGTTTGTATCCAGATGCCATCATGCGGCTGGCCAGCAGAGACCACACTCGGGAAAAAAGGTTTGTGAATGTTTCAAAAATATTTCTAAGCTTATTTTTCTTTTAATTATGAAAATGTTTTTCAGTGGTTTTTTACATTTTTTTTTGTAGTAACATCCCATTTTGACATGGATACATGACCAATAGTTACAAGGACCTGTTCTTTAGAGCAGAACTAAATGGTTTGGCTTTATCCTCAACTAGTGGAAATCAGTTTCCATCACTGACTTAACCCTTTCCTGGAAGGTCGGGCAGTTGTCACTTTCCTTGCAGTCCTCCTCAGAAATAATAAGGTATGTGACAGCTAACACAGTGATCCCCAGGTCCCTCCCTCCCTCCCTCCCTCCCCCAGTTTGTACTGCAGTGGCACCTATGAGCCTACCAAACCACACAAACACTGGATAGGAAAGCGGTCACCCTCCCAAAGACTACAACAGGCATGAATTGGGATTGAACAGGCACTCCTACAACCACATGTATCCCACCTCTAGCCTTGGATTCATGGGTCCAGAGAGGCGCAAGGGGGCAGGGAGGGTCTGGCCCTAAATCAGTTGTCTCAGCACACATTTGTTATCAGCCTGGAGTGCAGGCATTTACCAAATTTTCCTTTTGCTTTTAAAAATGGCGTGAGGAACCACCAAGCTACACTGGAGCAGCCAGCTTATCCCTGCTCTTTTTTGGTGGACTGTGAAGTCAGTTCTTGGAAGAGAGAACCATCACCTCTTTACAGCACAGACATGTCCAAGTCCATGTGCCTCTGGTCATGTTTGCAGTTATCTACCATAGATGTACATTTTTGTCCACGTTAGTTGTTTTCTGAGAAGCAGAATTCAAGCATAGCTGTTTCTTGATGTAAAAGAAAAGAAACCAATCCACAACTGACCTTTTGTACTAGAAGCATTATTATGGTGGAGAGTAAAATCCAGTCTATGCTTTTTTAATATGGCTTTCCCTTCAGGAACCAGATCTAATAAAATGTGACAAACCAATATCTGCAGAGGCAGTTCCCATCCTCCTTACTCTCTGCAGTTTTAAAGAATGGCAGCTACACAGTCTTTTTCAGCCTTGCTGCTGCTGCATGGCTAGGTTTGGGAAGCAGAGGGGTAAAAAGCTATCAAAGGAAGGAGCTACTTACATGAACCATAAGTGCAAACTTCCTAGAACAGAGAATATTTATGATAGACTTGTCTCCAGTCTAGAGAGAACAATTATTTATTATCATAAATAATATCTACTCTAAGCAAGGGAACAATCTGGAGACAAGATGGGGACCCTGAACACAGCCCAGTTCTGTACCTGCTGCAGCACATTACCTTTCCCAAAAATGGGCATGAGCTCTTCCAGCTCATGCTTTGGGACGGCAGTCGCTATCTGCCCACTTTCCACCTCTAAGAGTGAAGGTAGGGGATGGAGCAGAGCTGGGGACCTCTCTGCCACACCACATCTACGGTATGGGAGCACAAGGGCTAAGGAGTCACCTTCTCTGGATGGTGTGCACATCACTAGATTTGGCTAGGTTTGGTGGGTGAACAAAGAATTGGAAATGAAAAGACAAAGCAAAATATGGCAGAATACATGGGAAAATATTTTAAAATGTATTTGCAGGTATATTCTTACTCTCAAAATATACTTTGAGAATGAATTAGGTTAACATTTATTCTTTTTTTTAAAGCTTTTGTCATCTCCTCCCAAGTATTCTTCATTGAAGCTCCCTTTTGGATGAATAAACAGCAAGTTGGAAATATTTCACCTGATGGTACTTACGCATCCTTAGTTGCTGGTACAAATCGGACTGATGAATCATTACCAAACTGTATCGGGTAAGTAACAATGCTAAAAAGACAACTGCCTTTATTGATCCTACTGCTCTTCTTCTCCAGACTACAAGAACAAAAAGGATTTAAATCATGTTTACTAACACATTAATATCCTTTAAGCAGCTGTTATAACCTCATGTAGACAAAGAAAATCATATTGGAAAGGATGTAATGTGCTCATGATCAATTAGGCAACAGATTTACACTTGTGGAGGTTCAGGACCAGACACTTCCAATTTAACATAAGTCATAATTTCACAGAGAAGGGAACACCAGAGTAAGAAATATCAATACTGTGAAACAAATCAAATTTATTTTATAATGACAAAACCCCTTTTATGTCAGCTAAGCTGACAATCATGGCAGTCAGAGATGCAGGACCAAACACCACATTCCTCTGAAAATTTGGGCAAGCCATCAATACTTTCAGCCTTTATGTCTCTGCTTTTGTGTATAAATAATAACAGCTTTCAAATGTGACTGGACTACTCAAATACTAATTTCAGTTCATACACTTGGAAACTAGACCAACAATTAAGGATGTTTTCCAAAGATCACCTAAATCAGTGGAGATTCCTATTGGTCATCTGGAAGAAAAAATAATCCCATGTTATGGGTCAGACCTCATTAAGAATGAACACAATTTGAATTATATTTGTGAATCACACTCCCTTTCCCTAAATTAGGATATATCAGCATTATCTTGATAAAAGATGATAATGCACTTTCAGATTATTTACAACATGTCCTTCAACTAGCTTTGCTTATAAGCATTAATTACTAACTCACTTTGAGGATGAAAAGCTTTGTAAAAGGTATTATTAATTACTACAGCTAAAATTTTATTGTTTCTTATTCATATGATACAGCATGTCTAATTTTAGTTCTTAGAATAAGAAAAAAGTGTTATTTATACTGTGATAGATACATGCAATCTGTAATTGAGGTTCTATTCTAAAATATGCTTAATATAGGGCATACCTCCTTGCTTTCATTTGAGGGCAAGGCTTGCACTGATTTTAGCAGTGTAGGTTTAAGTCTTAGGTGGAAATGGCCTTCCAGTGTGAAATTTCAAATGATGTTAGGTTTCAGGCTTTTTGAATTATCTGTGTAGCTTTTGTTTGATGTCTTTTTAGACATTTTTAAAGGGGAGTCTTTGAAATGTGTACATGGCTGAAATCTTGTATCTGTCAGCTTTTTTTTTTGTCATGTTATCTTTTAGATCAGTCTTCTTTTTTTTCATGAAAGAATCTTCCAATCTTAGCAGAACAAAATAAAAGGGGAGTAAAATAAACCCCACAGACCACCTTATGCAGCAACCACCACCAAGTTTTGCATTTCATCCCACCTTCTTTGTTTCCTCATTTATGTATATGGAAACATGCAAGTGTTTTGGCTTTTAAATATTCAACCATTATGTGGGCCAACCTGTGGTATCTTATGGATCACCAGTAGTTTGTATTTTATATCTGATTACCTTCCCTTTGGAAATGTTGATAGAAATGGAACATAAATTTCTCTTACGCAATGGACAGATGATACTGAAATCACGTAGAGATTATAAGATGAAAGAAAACTACCAGTGAGTATACCTCAGTAGCGGGTTAGATATTTCCCATCAACAAGAAGACACAATTTTGTTGCTACTTGTTACCTTACAGGCTGCCAAAGAACACATTCTATAACTGCAGTTTTGACTCCCACTTGTAATATTAATCTTTCATTATCCTCTTTGAGAAACTTCCTTTCTCATCACAATTGACTACTATGCCAGATGCAGAGAAATACTTAGTCTGGGAAGAGTTTTATGATTAAGAGATGTGGGCAGGTTTAAAACCCTAAAGGGAAGCCTTGTGTACTGTAGTGTGTAGATTATTGATCTGTGGAAATAATAAGATACAAAACCTTTGGACAAAGCAGTTAAAACTAAGAACTGTTCAGCTAAACTTTAAATTGTTATTCCATACTATTGGAACTGTTTGGGAAAAAAAATCCCCTTCCATGAGGAATGCCAAAATCAGAGTTCTTTTCATTCAGAAATGGGGGAAAGAACCCTCAGAAATGTTAAAATGACCTGTAAATAAAAATGGCAACATTTTTTTTTTGAAAAAAAACATTTCAAGATATAAATAACAAAGAGGCAATTAAAAAAGCCATGATAGATTGTATTTTTCACAATCAAATAACTTTTGCTTTATGCACTACGCATTACCAATTAAAAAGGTTATTGTACGTTGGGAAAAATTGATATAAACTCATATACATCAGAAAAAAAGCAGCTGAAATAACACAATTGACCATGCAAAGACTATCTGAATGCATTTTAAAACACACAGAGGATTCCATACAGAAGGGTTAATAAAGCTAATTTGATGATATGAACCTTACTGCCATTAGAATTGAGTCAATAAACAAATTGGAAGGCTGTTAGGGAAAATGTTGACTCTGAAGTGGTGAAGTGTCTGGATCCTCTTTGTATACCGGACACACATCCTGAAGGAAGCAGTGAAGGGCACTGCTGAAGGAATCAAATCACTCGCCCAGTTCTAAGCAATTCTCGGCTGTCTTACAGCAAGCCCAGGTCTGCCTGGTAGAGTCACAGCCAATTTCTTTAGTTTAAAAGCAAGTCAGAGTAAGGCTCATAAAACTCTGACATCCTATGGAAGCTCTCGAAGTTAAAAGAAGGATTTAAGCAAATAAGCAATGTGTGCTTTTCCATACTGTTGAATTTGCTCAATACTGTAACAGTCAGTATTCCATATGACTTGTATATGGGGAATGGGGCAGTTAGTTAGTTACGCACAGTTTCCCAAATACCTTTATATAGCAAGAAAGTTTGACAGTGGTCAGATTTCTTTCAAAAGAGTTGATATTATCCCTTGGGCCATGCACAGATAATGAGGGAGTCACCCATATGATTGCTAGAAATGTTGCACTGTCATAATACGAGAAGCGTGCTCCATGGGCAGGCAAGCGGAACATGTTTTGGGCTCTGAACCTGAAAAAATGCCCAGTCATCCCTTCAGTGAGGTTTGTAATTTGTCTGATGGAAAATACCTGAAAAGTGCTGGAAGGGCCAGAGACAGCAGCAGCAGAAGGCTTGCAGGAAGGGATTTACATGGCAAATGCAAAGGAGTGCAGATCAGTGTATTTAAAGGCAAGAAATTTCTTTCCTTTCCGAGGTGATGTAGTTATCACGAGGAAACTAAGGTACCTTGCCTTCCCAAACTGCCCCCTCATTAAGAGGCCTTGTTACCTTGTTCAGAGGTCAGCTTAACACTCCACCGGGACCTCTAATGAAAACCAGCAGCAGTGGCTGTGCTGAAGACACCATCCGTCATGCTAAGCCACAGCTGCTTGGCAGGGCAGGGCAGGGCCCGAAGGAAGAGTCTGACCCCTTGGTCATCCAGGTGAGGACAGATGTACAATTCCCATCCTGCCGTGTCCCTTGGTGTCCTTCCAGAGCAAACCAAGACGCGTGGGGTTTGCAATAGGGTGGACCCCACTGTGGTCCAAGCGTGGTCGAGGTGGGCACTCTGTTCAGGAGCCAAGACATGCTTGCGAGATGCTTGGCGTAAATGGACACATCATTTCTTACCTGTTGGGTCTCACCCTAACCTGGGAGACCCCCCCAAAGCAGAAATGGTTTGCAGATTCTGGGTTTCTCCAGTGCTTTACACAGTGGGGCCCTAGAGCTCTGTGACTGCTAATAAAGTAATGCTATGTTCCTTTTAATCCGTTAGGGTTTTAGATGTGTTTTCTTGCTCTTCTTTCAAAAATGCAGCAACCTGCCACTTCTGTGGTGGACTGTACAGCTAAAAGGTCTTCCTAGCATTAGATGAATGATCTTCTTCAAAGCCGTTTCCTCATCTTTTGATGAATGCTCTCACGAGAGCAGATAAATATTGTACTATTTTATTTTCTTGACACAATCTTTGTTACATGAATGAGGCAGTAACTTTTAATGTCTTGTGCCTCCTGTGAATTATAGAAATCTGCTGTTAAGTTTCTGACCTTTTCAGTGGGCTGTGTTTCCGATAGATGGCCATTCCACTCTATTTTATCAGCTTCACTTAATTTGTGGGGAAGGGACAGGCATGTTCAAGTGCAAACAGTTTAAAGTACTTACTCTTTTGTGCTTACAGGATGATGTTTCACAAGTGATATTCAGCATTAACATCCTGATGCTTCAGCAGATGAGAATTCAGCAGATGAGATCAGGCAAGCAAAATGTATTCTCACAGCAACAACAGGACACAGCACATACCTACTGTAGGTTTGTTATGGAGCTGAGACAGGTAATCCTGCATTTCTTCCTGGATGAAAACACAAATATATACAAACGTCTTCTCGTAGAAATACAACCAGTGGTTGCATTATACTGAGTATCTTTAAATAGCAACAGCAACAACATAAATAATAAACAACACAAATTTAAGACCTAGTCCTTTGACTCCCTTACCCCAACCAAACAGTGACATTACTTACTTAAAGGAGTAACTTAAAAAATGACTAGTGTTTTTCTCAAGGATCAGCCCCTTAGTAACAATATTAATTGTTATTAATGTACAGATATATCAGGGCTACCATACTGGCCAAAATTTTTACCCAGACATCATCTTTTATAAAGAAATCTATGTGTGTGTGTATATATATGTATGTATTATTTATCTATCCATAACAGAAAGACTTGGTACAATGGTACAGGGAAACCTAAACCAAACATGCCTGAATCTAAACAAGAACAAAGGGTGATGGATTTAGAAAAAAACTTTGTAGCAGGCTATTCATGTATGTTTATGTGTGTCCTGTTTGCATATTACTCGTATATATATATCTATATTTCCAAATGAACGGACCAGTCCAAGAAACAAAAGCTGCTTGTGCTTTTAGCTGTTTTCTTCTCCAGCTTGACTCCAAAATTAATGCTAAATTCTGCAAGAGACAAAATCACGGTAGAAATCTGACAGAAACAGTATATACAGAGACATTGCTCCAAATACAGCTGAAGGATTTGCTTCAATGGTACTTACTGCTTTATCTAATGCATCCACTTATATGGTTGCTGTAACTGTAGTTTCTGTGCCTTTTTATTTGCTCTGTCAAAATACTCATGGCAATGAAATTTTGTTCACTGCAGTTTAATAGGCAAGGAGTTAAGAACATCTATGCAAATGCAACTGCAGATGTGCATGCAATGGAAATTTCAAAAAAGTTCCCTTTTCAAATTAAAAAAAAAACCCTGGTGCGGTTTATAGATGGCCATGCAACACCAACATTGTCTTATCATTTTAGGCAGCTAACCACAAACTATAAATAAAGAATTAGAACAGAAGACATTCAGGATAACAGTCACAAAATTGAACATTTGAACAATCCATGGATTTGCAGCATTTGCAAAAACCATTGATTGAATAATTGGGATTAATGAACATTGCTGTAGATGATGAAAATTTTGCAAGCATAAAGAAGAAGGGCTTAATTTGGTGTAGTTTGTTCAGCTCTAAACCTGAATCACAATTTGAGATAAAATATACCATATGGTGATCCTCAGATGTGAGTCCCATAGTTCATATGTTAACATACACTGTCAAAGCTCTTCTCTGACACTAAAAAGACTTTCCTGCCTACTGATCGTCATTAGGATAGGGACCAGTGTTAAGAATTAAAGTGCTATAAACCTCTTACTCTTCTGCTTGAAATAATTCCATTTGTCATTAAACAGAAGTTCAGTTCACATTGAATATAAGATATGAGTTTTTGAGATTAAGGGTGGTTCATATTCCTAAACACTAGAGTAAATAGTAGGTAGACTACTAGAAACCACAGCCTGTGTCTTACCCTCCTCAGTACGCGTTTGATTAGAGTTTGCACAGAGAAGTCCATCTAACTCCTAATACAAACTGCAGCACAGAAAAGTGAGCTCATAATTTTTAGTGCTAATTGTAGAGTTTAGCGCTTGCAATCAACCACTCACCCAAAAACAACCTCTGTGCTGCCTATTTATTTTTAGCCACTGCACAATTAACACTCCATTAATTATTACACCTGCTTTTCCTTTCAATCTGTTGCTGGTTTTTCCAGTCTCCCTGCACCTTAAACAAGTGTGCTCTGGAATTCCTTTTTCTCTTTTTTTTTCTTAATGATTTCAAGGTTTTGAAAACAGTTACTGACAACAGTCTGAAGCTAAAGACTACTCTTTTTTTTCAAAATCTGCATGAAAGGAATTCTCCAGCATGCATAATTACCTAGCCAGTGTGCTAGAAAAGGACAAGCATACAATGGTATTTTGCCTGGTGTGTTTTCCCAGCCTCCAGATATCTATGGATTATGGATTTCTTGAGCTAGAATCTGTATTTGTGTATCCTTCCTGGACTTTTCTTCAATAAAATACAGGTAATAGTTTTTGGCACTGATTTTTGGTTTTCCACAGAAAACGTAAGGCATTAGCAATCTTACCCTATGCTGCTACCTTCGTGTGGCTCTTCTGTGGTTAATCCTGTAGAGGTGGAGTGTAGGTTTTTGGACAGAACTATCCCAGTGCTCAAGCACTTTATTTAGATAACCCACCACATAACCCACTTTCTTAATCCCCTTTCATCCCTCTTCCTGGTCCCTGTCCTTTGAAGTGTGATTTTTGATCATTTTTAAGCTGTCAGGCTTCTGACTTCAGTTGAGTTTCCCCCAGCACCTCCGCTCCCCCTTTCTCCGGGGATGCTCCTGCCGGGGACCCCACGTAGGGCAGATGGGCTTTCGCTTTGCTTGCAGAAAAGGCCACTGTAGTGTGTTCAGAGCAGCCTTGTGCTGGAACTGAACCTGCTCTGCTTGGACAGAGAGGCTCCCAGCACCCAGGCCTGGTTAGACCTGGGGTCCTCTTCCTAAAACTGTCAAGAGATCTGAATCAGCAGGGATCTCCTGTGCCTCAGACAGCCTGAGCCTTGCACAAATGGACTGAGGCAGACTTGCTTCAAGATGACCAACATAGGAAACGAACTTCCTATCGGCCTGATTTAATAAGAGTTTAGATAAGATGCTGTTTGATATCATCAGATTGATCTATGGCACTTCCTCTAGTTGATGGTGCCTGACAGATTTTAACCAGCTGCAGACAGGTTAATAATCTGCCCCACTAGTGACTCCTCAGCCTTCTCACAGAGACCTGGTTCTTCTGAACATAACAGGCCTTGTTACAAACAACTAGGAAAGAGCATATGGACAGGAGGGAATTCAGCCAAGACAAGCAAGTGGCAGAGTTATGGGGATCACGCCCATCACTGAAACATTCTGAATTCAGAACTGAATTTGCAGTCCCGCTGCGATGTGCGCGCTGTCCTGCTTGCACTCGGAGCCGGGCAGGTGTAAATAGGCTCTGACCTGGAAATGGTATAAGCTGTGGTTAGTGCAGCACTGGACCTGGCCAATAAACCCGCCTGGGGCTATCAGACTGGATGTGGATGTGTTTGGCTGGCAGGGCGCGGGGGTAGTGCGTGCTCACATCAGCCTGCTGAAGCCCATGTAGACACACCTTGAGTAAAGCCCATCTGGAGGGGAAAACATATTGGCCGTTTATTTAAAGGTTGTTGAACTGAGCTCTGCGTCCACAGTGTTAGCTGCTAATATTATTTCCCCAGTCTACGGGTTTAGGAAAGACCTTTACGGGAAAATTTACTGCACACATGCTTTAATTCCTTGTAAACCAAAAGCAAACAGTTTAATCCCTGCTGGCATTACTTGTGCTTTGTTTGTCAGAGGGAAACAGAGAGGCTTAATTAACTCATGTTCTGCATGGACAACTGGCTCACAGAGAAAATAAATAAATAAGAGAGAAAGTGAAACTTAAGGCCTGGTGGTGACCCCAGAAAGCATCCCAGACTGCAGCTTTTATTTTTAATTTGAATGATGGCTTATAGTCACAAGGGCCTCCCAGCAGGGTCTCAAAAGAGAGAGGTCTTTCATTCCTGTCATCCTGTCACCAACCCTCTCTCCCTCCTTGCTTAAGTAACTTCAGTCTGAACCTTACGAATGACATTTGAATCTGCTTACAAGTCATGATAATGAAACAAGGGAAACAAATCACACCTCTTCCATAAGTTTGCTAGAGCTTTTTTCCTTGAACATCAAAATCTCCTATTTTCTACGCACCAGATGGCAATGTCTTCAGACAACTTCTAGTCTTAAAATGACAGAGCATTGTGCTGTCTGTGCTCCCCTGATTTTAACCCCAAACAGTCGGATTTTTGTTCAGATAATCAGAAAAGGATGTTTCAGTAGAGAAACAGCCAGGTGACTGCCCTCTCATCTTTAAAGCTAGAGACTGTTACAACATATGATGCAGCTAGTCTGGACCACTGCTGGGAGAGGTGGCCAAGTTCCCAGTTCACTGCAGAGAGGCGTTCTTGCCTCTGCACCAGGCAACTATACATAAAGACAATAATTTTTTACTGTATTTATGTAAAAATGAGGAACAATTTATCATCTTTCAGGATTAGACTTGTATTCAGGCCTAATTATCAATTGTACAAATGAGTATTAAGAAGCTGTCATGAATTTGGATGTCTGTCAGACCAGAGAAGAGAAAAGAAAAGGTGTAGGAAAAAGAGAAAAAGAAACTTTCATGTTTCTGAACTTAATTTAGTGCATTAAGAACATCACAGCAGGTTCCCTCTTGAGCAAGGTATGACTCACCTCTCTTGCCCACACCTACTGCCTCTCCCCTGCATGACATTAAATAAGGGTCTGCAAAAGTGCCTAGTTACTAACAGAAATTCAATTCATCATACAGAAGAAGATGAGTGAAAAGAAATATCAATCTTTTTAAGCTTTTGTGTTTCTTCTTCCAGCCCCCACCACCTCTCTTTCTGGCTCTTAATTTGGATAGATTTGCATTTTGGGAACTTTCAGAGAAGATAAATTGAATTAGGTGCCCACCTCTGATTGGCATTCACGATACCAGTTTGAAAATTGCCACAAAAGACTTTGAAGAAATCAGAACATCTGATTCTGTTTTGACACCTTGATTTCTTTTTTACTACCTTTTCCTCATGCTCCACTGGAAGACTTTATCCTCCTGATTTCTGGATTGTCTTCACCATCTCATGCTACTGTCTCTTCTGTTCTGGGCTCCCGACCATGATTTTTAAATTTCTGGTTTGCTTTGTGTATATCAGTCTGCATCATATAACTATCTGTGACTGTTTACTACTATGTTATGCAACCTGTTCTGTTATTACCCCTGCTGTTAAACATGGACATATTTTTCGATGCCAATTTTTATCTCCCAGGTTTGGGAGCTTGTCATATGTTGTTTTTTAGATGGAAGAGCTCTCTTTTTGATAGCAGATGCAAGGTCTGCTGTCTGTCATGCAGAATAAATGGAAATTAGAGGCAGCTCTCTGTAGAGACAAGTGGTGATCTGAGTCTGATCTCCAAGGCCACCAGTGGAGTACTGCAAATAGTGAGCATTTGATGGACACTGGGTAGAAGGAGATGTTAAGAAGAACAGGACATTCCAGAAAAACTCAGAGCAAACTACTTGTAGAGAAGAAATGATAGATGTGCTTACATAATTAGGAGATGAGAGATGTGTTGTTTGAAGCCCTATCACCAAGAATAAATTTAGAATCCTTGATGAAGAAGACAAATAGCCTGGAGAAACTCTAACAGAGCAAATGTGAAAGCTGACAAGGTCTACAGTACATCTCAGAGAGGACATATTTGGATGTATTTACTCCACAAAACATTTCCAAGGAAGGGGAAATCCTGTTTAACTTGTGTGTGTATAAAGTTTTAGTGATATCAAAACTAAAGCTAGATGGTAATGTGCTCGGATGGGATGAGCACTTACTCCCCTGTTGCATTATCCAAGTCACCCGTCAGTCAGTGCAGCGTGGCTGAGGGGAACAGCATCACAGGCTATCCCTCTCGCCTTCCCTGAAAGGAAAGGCATTTTAAATACATTCAGTAAACAGAAGAACCATCAGCATTTTCTTCCCTTCACACTCCCTCCAATTCTCT
>NW_008794888.1:7581577-7589252 GCF_000699145.1 Aptenodytes forsteri | reverse complement strand
TCTGATGAAGATACGCACCCCCCCGCCCCACACCCTCCCTGCCCCCCCCTTCTTTTGCCATCTTCTCTCCCATTCAGCAGACACAGCAGTTTCCTGTGGAGGAACACACACGTGAAATAAATTACAACAAAAATGACTTCAGGAGTCATTAGAATCTTCAAAAGACATCTCAATTACTTCTTTAGAGAAGAAAGCAAAGGGAATAGTGTGAAGAAAATAGGTGAATTAAAATAAGGAAATCAAAGAGAAACTGGGCTGGTGGAGTCCCTGTGGTCTTTCTTTACCTGTTTGTTATTACTTCTTAATAAGTGTATTTGAATCATTTCTGTCTATTGTAATTCTTCACCAATATTCCATTAGGATGTGAGAAACCATCCATTTAGGCATGAAGAATATGTTTCATTTCATTTCATTATTTAGCACATTTAGAAGAGATTTATCCCGATTAATCTCAAGAGGAAGAAAATGAATTAGATACCTTTGGTGTAAATCAGCTTTGCAGCTGATGAACTCAACAGTATTGTCTGGCTAATTAGAAAGGCAATGTTGTGGTTTAACCCCAGTCGGCAACCAAGCACCACACAGCCGCTCATTCACTCTACCCCCCGCCCCCCTGATGGGATGGGGAAGAGAACTGGAAAAGCAAAAGTAAGAAAACTTGTGGGTTGAGATAAGAACAGTTTAATAATTGAAATAAATAAATAAATAATTAAAAAAAAAAATTGTAATGAAAAGGAAAACGACAGAGAAAGAGAGGAACAAAACCTGGGGAAAACAAGTGATGCGACCGCTCACCACCCGCCGACCAACGCCCGGTCAGTCCCCAAGCAGCAATCGCTGCCCCCCGGCCAACTGCCCCCCATTTATATACTGAGCATGACATCACATGGTATGGAATGTCCCTTTGGCCAGTTTGGGTCAGCTGTCCTGGCTGTGCCCCCTCCCAGCTTCTTGTGCACTTCCCGTCTTCTCAGTCGGTAGAGCATGGGAAGCTGAAAAGTCCTTGACTAGTGTAAGCACTACTCAGCAACAACTAAAACGTCGGTGTGTTACCAACATTATTCTCATGCTAAATCCAAAGCACAGCACTGTACCAGCTACTAGGAAGAAAATTAACTCTATCCCAGCCGAAACAAGGACAGGCAAGTTTGCCACAACATGAATGCCCCTCTCTAAATACTGTGTTTAAAAACCTATTCCTCTTCAGGACTGAAAATTGAAGCATATGCTTAAATTTAAGCATGCAATTCTTGAAACGTGCTTCAGCTCTGCTTAAAAGGATGATAGATTTAGATACATTGAAGTGCCTTTCTGATGTCTAATTTTTTAATATTACAGTGCCATCATTCTATCCTCCACCCACATACAGTTGTTATAGCCTCAGGGCCTGAGTTTTTCTACCTATAAAGTTTTTTTAATCTGACTTTTTGCAGTTTCTAAGGACATAGCTTAACAAGCATTGCTTGCACCAGAAGACCCAGTTCATGCAGACACAGCACAGCCTACACACTTTCACTCCCCCCACCCTGAGACATCAGTTGCATCTGAGTGAGGTTCCCTGACTGCATCCATCTTGAAAGTGATGCCGGCACTTTGAATGCAGTTTGGCTGCCAGGTGAGTGAAAGCAGTGTAAACACTCACAGCAAACTCCCTGATGTCTGGCTTGAACTTGAATTAGTATTTCATACCGATGGCTGATCTTAATGTACAGTCTGGTTTATGTACAAGAAAAAGCACCTACAGTCATGGATTATGCTTGCTTCTCATTTTAAATGAGGTCTAAAATGGTGTGAACCCCATACTTCAGGTGTGACAGATCCTTAGCAGGTGTTGAGGCATAGAAGCTCATGAGATTATATGATATTTACACTGACTGGGGATTTAATCTGAATCCTCCTTAAGATATAGCACTGGCACCTATCTGGCCTGGTGCTTGGGAGGCTAGGACTCCTCTCCAGACTAAAGGCAATTTTCATTAATTTTATATTATCCTGTAATGGGATGAAATATTGTGAACAATATAAGTGAAATTTTTTTTCCAGCTTCAATTTCATCCCCAAAAGGATATTTACTGCAGCAAATAATGTGACATACAGCTGGCTTGATCAAAAGAAATCAGTTTTTGATATCAAGGTTACAAGCAAAATTCTTCCTTCCCTGTCTATAACCCACTTTCCAGGGAATTTCCTTTATTTACCCCTTGCCAAATAAAAAACTTTCTATGTTATGAAAAGGTTTTGCCCTTCTCCTCCTCTTCTCATCCGCCCCCCCCCCCAGTTTTTGCCCTTCACCCCCCCTTATCCCCCCCCCCCCCCCCCCCCAGTTGGAACTGAAACTGCAGGGTAGGCCAGAATGGCTGCTTAACAGATTGACCGGTGTCCAACCTTTATCTGGAACAAAAACATTTACTAACAACTCGATTGTAGTAATTGTGCTCATAATTCCTTTGAACCAGTACACCATTCCAAAATGCAGAATCCCAATTTTAATTAAAAATTACTTAAACAATGTCTAAATTGGCCAGATAAACTGAATCCCTAATGTGAAGTGTTCTTTGTGTTTAATGAACCATTCCCCTGACAGTAAAAGCTTGGTACAAAATCACTGGTGTTCATAATGTGGTCCAATAATAACACTGTTCATTATTATTGTGATTATTTCTTGCTACAGTACAGCTTAAGGGGAAAGATGATTCATTAATAAACTCCCATTATTTTTTCTAATTCTGGTAATTATTGCCTTTCCATTTTGTACCAGCATGATGCCTAGATTCAAAGGTTAAGCAACCAGCCCTAAGTATCAGATGGGACTACTGCACACCTCAGGGTATTGTATCCATGGAAATTTAAGAACGACACAGAGTTGTTCTATCAGTCTCTGAGGCTTCCTGCATGAAATATGGACCGAGTTTATGATATATTACATCAAAACTGATGCTAGATCTGTATAGTGTTCACTCCTGGGAGAATTAGTATCACAAAAGGCTTGAAAATAATGAGAAATGAGAGCAAAGGGACACCTTTCTGTGGGGACATGCAGCTTTTATTATTATTGATAAAAATTGAAAGACACTGGTCTAACTATAAGTGTGATTTTAGCCATGCACAAGTATGTGTGTAAGCAGTAAAATATGTGATTAAAATAAATCTTTAAATCGCTTGTGGAGTAACTTGACTAGAGTATGAGGCCAAACTTCCTCATGCTCAACATACGCAGTAGGAGCCAGGATTGCTGAAAAGTTCATTGCATAGAAACCTCCTTTATTGCACTTTTGATCAAGTTAATTTAAATGGACTTGATTACCACGCTGCCATAAATTCAGGGATCTTTTGGTATATAACGTGCTTCAAATAAATGCATGCATAAAGTACCATGTCTTGCTGAGTCTTTACAATGCAATTTATCTTGTGGTGACAGGACAGCAGTGTGCGGTTATGGACACTATTTCCAAAAGGATAAATTGGATCTCATCTACTACAGAAAAGATGGAGCACAGGTGAAAATGGCCAAACCGTTTCATACTAAGGGACCTTCTTGCCTAACGATCTGTTGTCAACAGAAGCCAGCAGCGGATGCCTAGAGTCACACCTTGACAATACGCTAGCCCTCCTTAGAAGCTACCATCCATATTTTTTAGTTTCCAAAACAATATGCGTATCTCCTCCCAAAATACCTTTATCCTCAATCTAACAACCCCGTTAAACAAGGTTTCTTCCTGCTGTTATGAAATCTGGAGTGCCCTGGTTAGAAGCTTAGTCTGAACTGCCAGCAAAAGCATTACACAATTGTCTTTTTATTTACTTCAGTAACTGGCAAGACTAACTTCCTAATCTCATGGATAATATGTTGAAGAGAATCTTAGGGGTATAAAGAAATGCCACCTATGGCAGAAAAACCTACTTATGGTGGCATCAATATAGTACCTACTTCTATCAACCTATCAACCTAGTTCTGGTGGCAGAATATAAGATAAAGCTGAGAAAAAGTAAAGAGTGGCTGTGTGAGATCAGCTGTGAAATCACAAAGTAGCTAGGTCCAGATAACAGCTCTAGCTATCTTTCTCATATATACCCCTGGCTATCCCCACATGCTTTATATAAACCAAGATATTGGCAAAAGATATCTCAAAAAGTAATTAGCTTGTATTTCAGAAATAATATAGAGCACCAGACTGGCCTGTGTTGCAGTGCTGAGCGCCTTCTACTTCTTTGGCTTCAGGGAGGAGTGGAGGAAGCACAGTGCTGGCAGGCAGCCAGCGCAAGGATTAGGTCTGTAGCAATTTGTGTAAATGTAAGGCAAGATAGGCTGCGACTTTCAACTTTAAGACGTTAACCCAGCATGTATGGTTCAGTATATATACTAACTATGGGCTTGAGGCTTAACGTTGAAATCCTTAAGGTAAATTCTTACAAATTAAATAAAAAGTAATGACATATGACAGACACATAAAACTTTCCATGGATATAAAACAGTGAAAAAAATCTTGATCTGACATCATTAACATAATGATTCAAAGAAGCGTTGGAGCAACTTGATGGGAAAATTGAAACTGGTTTGTCACGCCTCTTTTGGAAGATTGGCTCTAAACCTGCAAAATCCTACTCATGCCACTGAAGTATCCCAGGCTACATCTGTGCAAGACTGCACAGGCCACAAGCTCTCATTCAAAGCTTTCCCTGACTTAAAATGCTGCTCAGAGGTTGGCTTGTGCATAGAGGACCCTGGTTTAGATCCGAGCTCCAGACCTACAGACAGTAAGCACACAGCTTGTTGCACTTCTCAGCCAATAATGTTACTTCCCAGAATGAAAGCTCTTCTGTAATGTCATTCTTCCATGCTGATTAAAGCCAATGTCTAAATGCCTGATATTTTTCCCTAATGCAGAATGGATCACATTGTTGCTGCCTGTGGACTCTGATGAGAAGGTAAAACTCAATACTGAGCAATGTCAGATCAGAAATCAGGAAAGGATAGAGGAATACTGAGTTTTCAAGATGGCTACCTGGATAGAGAATAGAGGGTGAAAGACTGTCTTTTGTAGAAACTGTCATAAGCAAACATGAAAGTGGATGCATTACTGATGCTACTCCCTCAGTTTTCCACTTCTGCACTGGGGGCTAAATCACAACCAGATCTGGACACCTAAGCTCCCTCCTGAAGTGACCCTAACACTGGCTTATGAGGCAAAGGACTGTAGTAATTCCTTCTCTACAGAAGAAGAACCCAAGCAGTAAGAGATTAACTGCCTAATGTGACACAAGAAATATGGGGCAGCACCAGATGCTCAGCCTAGAACTCTAAACACTCAGCTTAATGCCTTAACCACCAAGGCTATTTTCCTCAGAGACCTCTAAACTACACCAAAGTCCAAATGATGGGCTTTTCTTTGGCATTTCTTACAGTAAAACCCCATAAAATGCTCTTCTAAAATTCCAGATGGGAATTTTTTTTCATTCTTTTTTGTCTGAAATATCACAAAATCTTCTCTCTCTTCATCAATTTTATGGACTGTTGCCCCAGCAGCAGCCCGCAGAATAAATAAAATCCTTCTCTCAGCAGGCATAGCAATGCAAGATATTTCCAGTATTTTGCCTGTCCTCTCTCACTGTGACCAAGACAAAGAACTGAAACAAAACAGGCCTTGTAAATGCTAGATGTCATTGTGATGTATTAGGGGGCAACTGCTTCCACTGGCAGCAGTCTGTCTCCACACCTCTCCTTCCCACTGTGGTAGCAGGAGCATCTGTTCAGATATCTTTTTGGTCTTCTTTGGAGGGCTTATTGTAAGCACAATGTCCAGCTGGATCCACCTGATCTGTCTGGCAGAGTCAGGACTCCGTTACAGCTTCTCTGAAACTTTTTAACATGTTTTCAGTGTACCAAGATATAGCAGCAATGTAATGCCAGTGTATTAAACTTAATTCGAGTCTGATTTTAATCCACAACTCATCTTGCCTTATTGAGACATCAGGATTCAATTCTTTTCCTTATTTTGTTCAAAACAACTGTAATGTCATTGCTATTATAAGTGCAAAGCCCATGAATTGATCCTTTCCAGCTCCATTTAAGGTAATGGAAAACTTACTAGTAATTCTGTTTGGAATTGACTCAAACCTTGTGAAGAGAAATGAATTCTTCTCTACCTGCATTTTTTTTTAAAATTCTATAATATGTTCAGGGCAGAGGCACATGCTCATTTTTTCTGATCATGTATTCATTGCCTGTAAAACCCAAAGCTTATTGGTGGGCCTTAATAGAGATTCAACAATTCACAAATAAGTCTATAAAACAGCCTACGCATTCATCTTTGTTTGATGGTAAATGTTTATGCCGGTGGCATTGTAAATACAATTTCAGTGGGTAACCGAGAAACACATAGCATGCATTAGAAAGAATAACTTATGACTTGTTATGTGAATACTAGTGTTAGGGCACAGTTTGGATAATTATGTCTAACAATTTCCTACAATTCAGTACAGTGTTTTTCTGCAGTAGAGTTTCTTATCTCACAGTTGCCTGGAGGGAAAAGTTTTGGGGGAGAACACTTGGGAGAAAGGCTTCTAGAAGCACGTTCTTGCAAGGAATGACATTTTGTCTTCTTCCCAGCGTATATGTGAAATGTGGATAAAATTCAACAGTAGTATTGTTGTTAGTAAGAGTTTTAACAAAATAAAAGGTGATTTTCTTCTGCCAGTCAAATAATGCATTTTGCAAGGAATGGATTTTTATCCACACTGACATCTGAATACAACAAAGAAATCTGATTGAACTTCAGAGATGAAAAGCAGAAGCATGTGTATCCCTAGGGTCAGACAGGGAAAACAACATGTAAAGTGTCAGGTGGGAGTAAAACGTGTAGGATATTCTGGTAATATCAATGACAAGAATACCATAGAAGAAGCAGCAAATCTTTCTGGACAGTGCTGGAATTAAAAATACTAGAGAAGAGCTATGATGTCTCCCAACTCTTCTTTAAAGGTTAATTTTGGAATCTGCCCACTGCTCTCTGCCGACCTGATGGGATGTACAGCTAAAATGCCTCCATTTCTTTCTGCCCTTATGACATGGCAACCAACATGAATTAACCTCTTTGCTTGGCACATAAGAACCATGAATGCTGTTGCACAGTAGAAGATTCTCCATAAACACTGACATGATGATAAGACATCAATTGTTCTTTTTGACATGACTCTGTGAGAAGAAAAAGTATTTTTATACATTGACACTTGCTTAGAGGAGTGTGCAAACACACACAGAGAAAGATTGCAGACTTTAGAACAAAAAATAAATTCTATGGGAACCAGAGATGAACTGTAGCCATGAAATATGGGTTTCACACTGCTAAAATGATGCCACTATTTTCACCCTGTATTTTGATAAAGGGACTTGTCTCATATAATCCAAATCTAATCATAATTTAATCTAGGTGATGATGTTTCTGTCTCTTATTTGATATTTCACATTAAGACACTGATGGGGGAAGATGAAGTACTAGTATTTTTTTCATTGAAAAGGAGGGGAATCATAGAATCATAGAATAGTTTGGGTTGGAAGGGACCTCTAAAGGTCATCTAGTCCAACCCCCCTGCCGTGGGCAGGGACATCTTCAACTAGATCAGGTTGCTCAGAGCCCCGTCCAACCTGACCTTGAATGTTTCCAGGGATGGGGCATCC
>NW_008794888.1:7561597-7580344 GCF_000699145.1 Aptenodytes forsteri | reverse complement strand
TCTTCCCAGGCACAGAGGTGAGACTGAGTGGCCTGTAGTTCCCTGGCTCTTCCTTTTTTCCCTTTTTAAAAATGGGGGTTATGTTTCCCCTTTTCCAGTTGGTGGGAACTTCACCAGACTGCCACGACTTCTCAAATACGATGGATAGTGGCTTAGCAACTTCATCCGCCAGTTCCTTCAGGACCCGCGGATGGATCTCATCGGGTCCCATGGACTTGTGCACCTTTCAGGTGCCTTAGATGGCCTCGAACCTGATGTTCTCCCACAGTGGGTGGCTCTTCATGTTTGGGTATAGAAGAAAAAAAGTATATGAAAGATACTGCAAGAAGGAACAAGGTGTGAGAAGGGACAGCTGAAACAGAAATCACAGCTATAGACTGTCACCGCACCAGACTGAATAAGCAAATTTGGATTATGCCATGCAACACTTTCAAAATGAAGCTTTTTACAGGACCACAAAACTGGTTCAGTTTCTTTTCTTTACCGTCATGCACTACTTTATTGCAGCCAAGATTGAAAAAAGAAGTGCTGGCAAAGTCACAGCATGACAGTTGTACTTGTGACTAGAGCTGCTCCTTGCAGAAAAATGAAGTTTCAGTTGTCTGAGGTTATTGTGAATTAATGCTGGAGTATGGCTAAAAGTCTGAGTCAAATACATTTAAGTATGTTTGTTTTTAAATAAAAATTCATTCTGACATTTTCAAAATTAAATATTTTGATATTCTATTTTGAAGCAATATTGTTTTAAATTCTGCTTGAATTCAAAATGATAAGAAGGAGAAGGAAGGCAAGAACTAAAAAATATATAGAATTTTGCAGTGGACAAAGTAATTATGTTGATGAATTATTATTATTTTGGTTAGATCAAGTATAGGAAATATCAGTTGCCCCAGCAGTTTAAATTCTGACATGTTTAGTCCTGTTTTATTAAACCATCTTCCCAGGCACGGCTATGTCAAAGTGCTGTATGCTTTTTACTAAGCAATTGCATGTGAAGAGGGATTGCAATTAGAATGATGTAATAAAAAAGAGCCAGTCATGGCTGATTATGCTGATCTGCTCACAGACAGTCAATAGGAAATGGACCCTAGATCTCTAGTCTTGAATAATTTACACTGTGCAATATAAGTTTTATTTCAGAATATTCAAGTGCTCATGGTTCCAAAATGCTATAACCCTTGGGGATTAAACCAACAAGAAAAGATGGAGGGAAAGAAGATTAACAGTTAAGAGCACTTTGATTATTTCTTTGTGATCAGAAGGAAATTGTCCTGTACTGAATGCATATACTTTAATTGTAATGGTCTTTTGGAAACTTTAAACTCCAAACTTCATTTTATTTTTACTTCTGCTGTGGAGATGACATCATTTTATGGTACTGCTTCATTTCTGCTAAGGAGAGAGTATTCTGTGGGATGCTACCTGGCTGGGGTCTCTCTGTGATACAATGTGTTCTTTAATTGTGATAAACAGTTCCTATTCAGTGATGTTCATCAGGAGAGCTTAGTTAAGTAAGGATCTTTCTACTCATTTTTTGGGTAGGCAAACCTTCAGAAGAAAGAAAGAAGTGAATAGCCTAAAGTCACTAGCACAATAATCATAGTCCTCTCCAGTCCATTTGACTGGACCACAGTATAGGATTTTTTAGGCTGAAGACTCAACATATTTTTCTATATGCCCCTTCCCCCCCAAGGGGACTTGAAGCTATAAGGGTTGAAATTGCTATCATAATGAGTAATATATACTGCAGAGAAGAAATCCATCATATAGTAGATGAGTAAAAGCAGTTTTTCCATCTGTAGCATCTTTGATGATCCTATTATCTTTGTATTTGCATAACATGTATGAGATGGACACCATTTTTCTTTGCTGCAGTAGTTTATTATTGACTGTGATGAGCTTGTCCCTTGGTCAATGAATTTCCATTTTGTGCAGTAAATGGAAAACCTTTGTTGTATCATAGACAGTCTGTCTATGATCCAGAGCCTGGAGACTCAGAAAGCCTACCTCAGGTCCACTCTGAGAAATGTGACAGATAGCAAATATGCAAATATAGACAGTGATACAGGAAACAGATTTTTCACTGTGTGCAGCAACCTTACTCCCAAATACACCTGGTAGGTTATGGTATACACTGAGCCTTCCTTGACAGTCATCAGGCAATCAAGAAACCACCTAGACAGAATGAATGGTAGGGTAGAAGGAGACATATGAAAGGGAGTATCTTTCGGTGGAAGTATGGAAACAGCCCATGAGATCCACAGATTGTTACTGCCCATACATGCTGAAAGACTGGTGGCTTCTAGGATGAGTAACGGGGTTCTGAGTTTTTTTATGTTTGCATCTCTGGACTCAATCTAAGCTGGTCCTGACTTAGAACTATTACAAAAACAGTTTTGTAATAGACCAGGTATCTTCCATAATAGGCCTCACTACCATATCATGATGAGGAATAAGAGGGCAGAAAACCAGTAGATATCCTCAGCATGTGCCTTTTCTGCTGGGCTGTTTGGGCAGGCAATAGCACTGTGGAGGGCCGCATAGGTATGTTGTCATAGCTTGTGGTGGTGCAGCAACAGCAGTAGCTGTGGATGTGAACTAAAGTAGTTGTTTTGGGTCAGGAAAAAGACCCTGCTGTGATGAGGTTCACCTCCAGGAAGCCCATCTCTTGCAAAGCTTCCATGCAGTCTACAGAGATCCAGGAGCTGGTGCTATACAACAGGTTTATTAAGGGATAATATTCCAGTCATGCGCCAGGACTCAGGTACCAGAAACTTGTTCATCATTCTGTATGATGTAAGGATAAAAGTTAAATACCACTTTTTTGAGGAAGAAGAAACAAAATGTCTATACTAACCAGAGGAGATGAGATAGGCATTTGTCTATTTCTGCAAAAACTCCCTGATCTTTAGATATTACTGGTGTCTCCAATTTAGAAATGAGTAACATATTTTATACCATCTTCAGGATGCAACTGATTGCACTAAATAATATGGTGCTTCCAAGACCTAAAGAATCAACCTCTCTGTGTATTAGTCTATTCAAATGCTGAAGAAAGGGTGTCCAATATTAAGAGAAATGAGGGGATTTTCCCTTTCAGGGAAGAAAAGTAAGGACACAATCTGCAAGTGTGAAATGTGAAACAGAATAAAATTGAAAAGCAATAGAGGAGAGCAATCATCCTATGCAATCCTTTCATTTTAAGCATCAGCGAGCAGTGACGCTGATGAGAACATTCAGCTTGCATTTACCAAAAAGTACCATTCTAAGTTTGAGAAATATGTGCCAGTTACTGTGTGGGCCTCACTTGAGAGGAGCTTTTGCATAAGGAGGACCATGAAAACTGGAAAAAGCAAGCATGAACTTTGGCACCACAAAATTTGATTGTAATGAAGATGAATGTCTCCTGCCAAAAGGACAAAGCCAAAGGAATGAAACAAGGGTTTGATTGACAGCATGTTGACTGACAAGAATATTACCCATGTCATGCTATAGGGTGCTCAGCTGTGGTCTCTTAAAGTAGGAAGCAAAGATGTTACAGACCTGTCCAGGAGTTTATGAACTCGAGGATGCAAAAATGATTTTTCGTAGAACATCATCTAAACTAGAAAAGCCCTTAAGACAAGAAATAATATATCCAGTGATGAAAAAAATGACTCGAGCTTTAATAGAGAGGAGGGAAAACACCAAGGTCAGAGATTATTTTTTTTTTCCACTTGTGAAGATTTACAAGCTGGGACTGAGCAGGGGTGTAGAGGCCAGTGGCCTGTGTAGATGTAATAGATGCATTCACTCACCTGTTCAGCCACAGACTTTCCTATTCCCAACAATGAATTTTCTTTCTTTAGGACACTGGCTAGTCTTAATTGTGATTGCAAACATAGGATCCCAAAGGCAAACAGAATTTTTTGGGGGCATGTCAAAAAAGCTCTTTTCTTTTCAGAGCTTTTTTTGATAATCTGTTTTTGGGGTTTTTTAAGTTTGATCTGCCATGCTCTCCAAATGCTCTGTGCTGCTCTTGTTATTTTGATTCCTTCCTTGGTCTTCATCTCAAAAATAATCTGAAAAGACCTAATTTACAAACTAATTTTAGGGAAAAAAAAGACAGATTTCCCCCAAAGTTATTAATCTACAGCACTTGTTTTCACCTTGTGATATGCAGAGTCCTATGGTTCTGCAGTCCACTTAGGAAAAGTCCCTAAAAAAGTAACTAAGAATTTTTTTTTTTGTGATTGTAAATTCAAAAAGATTGAAGATTGCTGGTCTACAGATATCACCCTGAAAGTTGAAAAAGGGAATTAAGAAGAACCTGCCAGGGTTATAGTTGGTCTATGCATGATCTCTCACATATATTAGAGGTCAGAACTGTTAACTCCAGGCCCATGTAAATAGGCACAGAAAAAGCTAGGCCAAGATGAGATCAATGCCACAGGAAGGACTGGAATAGCTAGAGGAAAAAGGTTCCATTGCATGACAACTTTGATGCTTCTAAATTGGTTTTTGCTGCTCTCTGTCCATTCTTCAGTGTATTCCCCAAAGGGTATCAGGTTGAAAACTCCATTTTCAGTTGGAAGTGGGCAGATCTTAAATTCAGGTGATTTTAGGTTTCCTCTCCTCTAAAGTGCCATCAGAACTGCTCTCCCCACTTTTTGGCTTTGAAAGTGTATTTCAGCAAAAATACATTTTGTTGAGAGAAGTGCTCTGCACAGATTTTACTAGAGTTTAGGCACTGCTGCATGGTGTGTCGCTAGACCTCATGAGAGCAGCACACAGGGCAAATGCCTTGGGTCTGCATTAGCCCAAAGGAACGATAGCAGTTCCTTCACTGTGAAAAAGGGCATGTGTGTGATGAAGTAGAACAGTTGTCATTAGAGGTCTGTGTTTAAGTGAAAGCAGCCAAGGTCTGTGCCAAAGGCAGTTACATTGCCTTGCAAGCTTTTCCTTTCTGTGTGAAAGTGTTAGGTGAATTACTTTTAATCACACACCACAGTTTGCAGTCCCAGAAGCATTGATCCTTCCTTCCATAAAAAGCTTCAAAACCAGGTGGCTGTGCTTTCCAGTGCATCATGAAACATGAGATGTTATTCCAGCAAGCACCCAAGTACATCACACTTTACAGGGTATTTCTGAACCTGTTGAAAAGTGCTGGTTTTGGTAACTGTTTGCATGTAATTTTTCTTTCCTAAAACTGGTGTTCTGTCACTACTTAATGTCTCATTCCCTCATTAAAAACGTTAAGCTGACATTTCCTACGGATGGTCTAACTTTTGTGTTAGATTATGCCAGGCATAAGGGTGACATCATATTGTCTGTGCTCCAGAGAGTTCCAACATTTAGGATTATAAAATCCAGAAGGAAGAAGAGAGGGAGAAAACAGTGATTAGTGGTAAGGTGAAGTAACATTTAAAATATATCTTTTTTTGTTGTTGTTCTAA
Source organism: Aptenodytes forsteri (assembly GCF_000699145.1). Taxonomy (NCBI): domain Eukaryota; kingdom Metazoa; phylum Chordata; class Aves; order Sphenisciformes; family Spheniscidae; genus Aptenodytes; species Aptenodytes forsteri. The sequence goes on along the minus strand of NW_008794888.1, from coordinate 7,574,909 downwards.
ACAGACTGCATCCTTTGTTTATAAGCTGAATCTCTGCTGTGAAAACTAGAGCGAGTAAAAATACAGGATCTCATTTTTCTGATAAGGTTGCCCTTTCTTCTTTGTAACGATGACTTTTTGACCAGGTCTTGTAAGATGGTAGGACTGTGATGCTTCCTCTGTGGGATAAATCTTACCTCACTGAGATAACAAAAGGACAAGCTATTGAGTACACATTTGGCTGAGGAGGGTTTTTGACTGTTCAAGAACGGAATGGGCAAGTGCTTTAAACACAAAAGTGCCAGAGGAGGCATGTACTTGGATTTGGTTCACTGTTACAATCTCTTATTAAGTCTAATAGCTGAGACAAAGTCAAGTGATTAAGCCAGGAAAATACATACTCTCTAAAACAGTACCACATAAGAATGAATTAAGTGTCAAGTGTCATTCTGCAAGCCTACGACATATGCTTATAGACATTTTCTTGGCTATGATATGAAGCCTAAAACCACAGTGGTGACCTAAGGTGGCCCTGAAGTCTACAAACTAGATGCCTATATTCTCACTACGACTGACTGGAAGAAGAAGCTAAATTAATTATGAACTGCTGCTCGTAATTCAGCCAGAACATTGATCTGACCTTTCTTTTTTTTTTTCTTTTTTTTTCCTATTTAGTCCTGATGTAAGGTTATATTTTATAAGAAAATAATTATTTTCTCTTTTCAGAGCTTCCTCTTGTATCAGTGTCCCACACTCTAACAGTAGCTGAGTAAAGACAGGGACAAGATGTCCATTGGTTCTCTGTAAAAGTGAGCATGTAATGTTTAAGTAAACAGACTGGGCATTTGGTGTCCTGTTCCACATCTTTGCTAGCTGTCACTGATTATAAATAGCTCTAAAAAGAAGCAGAGGAAGAAAAAATTATACGAGATGGCAGGCTAATTCAGCTTCCACCCAGAAAGGTAACTGTCTATGTATGTCATACACCCTGCATGTGCTTCTCATTTTGAGGTGTGTTTCAGAAGTAAATGAAATCTGAAAAATTAAAGGGAGACTATTTAGGGAAAAGCAAAGTTGGCAAGATCCAAATAAAAAGTTATCCCTCTGCTCCTCTCCTTCACCCTCTGCCACTAATGAAGGTAGAATCAACATAGCAAGCAATTGGATTTCTGACCCTGCTCCCTTTGAAGTCAGTGACAAAATTGCCATTAATTTCTACAGAAGTAGGCTCAGATTTTTAATTTGCAGTGTCTGTTTCACAGTGGAATGTATATATTGTCCCAGCAGCACACCTTTGTGCTGCCAAAATCCATTGAGATGCTTTGCACTGTCATTCAACAGAGTGGCTTGGGCTCATTTAAGCTTAGTTAATTGTTAGCTAAACATACAGACTGGCTGCTTTTCAAATGCTAAATTTTAAGCCTTTCCCTGTTTTCTCCTTCTACTTTGGTAAAATACAGGATGTTCTCTGGGCATTCTTGGCAAAACAAACAAGATCTTTAAGCATATCCTATATATATGGAGTCCTCAAATAATCAGAGGGAATGCCATTCACCTTTCCAATCTCATCTCTTTGCAAAGCTCAAGACCTTGTCTATACACGTGTTGTATAAGTTTAAGTGACTCAAACGTAGATCAATCATGTTAAAGCAGTGCAAACTCTCCCATTAAGTGCATTTGAAGAAGTTTAAATCTCCCTTAAACTGATATAGCTTGTGGCCCTTTGTAAACTAAGGTAAGCAATTAAAATAAGAGATAAACTGGTACATCATGTTAAACTGGTGCAACTTTTCTTGCACAGGTAACACTTAAGAATAGAAATTTCAGGCACAAATAGGAACTTCATTGAGAGACTGCAAGTCATGAATATAGCAGAAGATCCTAATTAATTTTCACCTACGTATGCTGAGGTATCTACACTTCATTGTCTGAAGAGCAGGATACAGTGGTGAACTGACCTGAACTCATACACAAAGTTTGGGGAAAGGGTAGAGTTCGCTGAACATCTTCTTTACCTCAAATCCATTCCAAAAGGGAAGAATTATGTTCAAAGACAGATGGACTTTCAGTTAAGGCACTTGGCTGGGGTGTATTTCTATCCTTATCTCAGGTTTCTTTTACTAGGAATGCCATTTAGGCCCAGATGGAGAGTAGGTCCTTTGGGTGCTCAACTCTTTTTGGCCTCAGCAGTTTGATCCACAGGGCTTCCTGGAGTCCCTGAAAGCCCAGGTGCTATGAGATGGGCTGTTCGGAGCTAGCCAAGGGAAGCTGGCTCAACTTCTGCCCCTCCTGCAGAAATTTAAGACCTTGAATCAAAGCTGCGCTTGGGGTCCTGCCATCTACATTGGATTCATAGTACAGTCCAGCTAAAGAACCCACAAGCCTTGGGCAAAAAAAGAAGGGAAAGGCTTCTAGTTTGTGTTCAGGGTGCCTATCCTAGAAACATTTATAACTGGGAGGGAGAGAGGGCTGGCTTTTGGCTCCACTCTGAAGAGCGACAATAATTTTACGTTAGACAGTCACAGAGTAATGAAAAAAATCAACAGAAAACCCAGAGCACAAGGACTGAAATGCATATACCTACTCTGAGCTGACACCAGCCAATGTTCAAAAATTTATGTAGGATTAAGAGGTGAATTTTGAGTCCTGTCTTTTATACCAAAGTAGTTCTGTAAAGGATGGGGGTGCCAAAGGCCAAAGATACGATGTGATTTATGAAGAAAAGGAACAGAAATGCAGCACAGGAAACAGAGGTGATGTACACAATTATTTGTATCAGGTCCAATTCCAAACATTTCACATAACTGCACTTCACTGAGAGTCATTGAGTCCCTGCTAAAGCACAGCACTTCCCAAGCAAGTTTTCTGACCCCTCAAGCAGTTGCTTGGACTAGCATCTTGGAAAACGTATCTCAGTTTATTTTGACAGGGAACATTTTCCCTCAGCCCTAAGTGTCTCAATAATCCTTTGTGAATGGCTGAAGTTATTGAAACCTCCTGCACTGCAGTAATATATTCCTTCCTCTAACAGACAGACTTGTTTTCTGAAGGTTTATTGAAAAATGAGTCTCACATAAAATGTATTTCAGATCATTTAACTTTTCTATCTCCTTTTATAATACAATGAATTTTATTCCTTTTAGTAATCTCCTTGTGAGCTTAAGTACTGTGGGGCTGAGATTAAAATACAGTGCATACGAATCTGGGTTCATAAAAGAAATTAAGTCTCTTCTTGCTTATAAGGTTGCAGTCACTTGATTCAGCCAATGCAGCTGAGAAATGGGATGCAAGTAAACTGCCTGCTAACTGATTTTTATTCTTCTGTGTCTATACAAATCAAGTTCAGATGGTTCAGCTACTATCTAAATTAGGGTTGATAAAGCGGACACATTTCTGCAGGGAATCCTTTCTTGAGATATTAAACCTGCAGCCCATATCAGTATTTTGTAGCACTATCAGCCGATGTGATCAGTGACAAAGATTAGCAGTGAGCTGATGTCCACGGCTATTTTTCCTTGCTGTGTTTCAGCAGAGATGGGTGCAGTAGTGTAAGTACAGATACAACTGATTGTAAATGTGCCCTTGGCTGACAGCAAAAAAAGAACCCCCCAAGTAAAGTACTTATCCTTTGATAACAGTGGCCTCCATTGAAGCCAGTCCAACTGTGGCCCAATATAGTGAAAAACTCTTGTATATTCCTTGTTTTTCACCAACAGCTGAGAGAACCAAACAACTGAGAACTGCTTTGTTTCTTACCCTGCAACTTAAGAGGAAAGTTATCAAACTTAGCTTCTAATAAAGAATACATTCCTGTGAAACTGAATATGATTGATGGTTTCTTGCAATTTTAAATAATCCCCTCTAATGCTTTATTCCAATTCTTAAAATACTTTTGTTTTAAGACAGCTATTCCTGACAACTGGTTTAATTCTGAAAAACAGAAGAAAAACCTAGCAGTCAGAAATACAGAGTGAAGAACCACTCTACTCTGGTGCCAAATTCCCCCTCACAAGATTCCAACCTCAGACAGGCAAGGAAAAAAGGTGCAGGCACCTTTTGAGATCAGCTCATTTGGAAAGATCAAAAAGAGGACAGAAGTACAGCTACGCCCACATCCTTACCTTTTGTGTTGTGCTTTCAGAAAGACTTTAAATATCCTGGTAAAAAAATGGCTTGGATGAAGACAATGCTACCCTGTTCCTCTCAGTAATCTTCGTTACTCTAGTTCTAATGGAGGTAGATCCAAAATCTTGGTGGGTGAGAGAAGTGTTCAGGTACAGAATGAAAAGACCTCTTCCATTTAGTAGTGCAGTTCTGACACAAACTAGATATCCAAGTGCAAATACCTCATCCCCTGAGAATGCTCCAAATCCACACTCAAAACAATGACTGAATATTGCAGTTCTGAGCCATCTTGTGTTGGTAGAAATGAAAGGCATCATAAACACCCTAGTGACTGTTTAATTCAGTAGCCAAAGCATAGGAATATGGTGTATCCTAACGTGATCTATGTACATTAACTTACATATGTGGTAAATAAAGCTAAAGCACAGAAAAGATTAAAACTTTAGAATTTTATTCCTTCAGATTTGAGACGCACCACTAATGATGGTGCGAGATCATCTGTATCATTTGAGATGATACAGAATTGTAAGCAAATATTATTATACACTTTCAAGTGTGTCTTCAGTTAAAAAAAACCTAGAAGAAAAAAAATGTGTTTTTACTTTTGCTATCTTTTTTTATTTTTTTAAGAAGGCTTGGACTGTGGTAGAAGAACTTTTGGTAATTGTGCCACTTTGAAATGTCCTTACAACTCAGACGATGGCAAGATGCTGCAGATATGATCTATAAAGGCACAGAGCAATGACGAGCAGTAAAATCTGTGCATCTGCTCGATGGTTAAATAGAGCAAAAGGTTTACAGACATATGAATAAGGACAGACATCTAAAACGCAGACATATACAAGACAGTACTTATTTGAATTTCCCATGAAAAGTATTGGGCATGGTTGTAATTTTGGCTAAAAATACAGTATACTTCTCACCTTCATAAGGCAGTTAATTCTCCTCATGAAGCAGGAGGAAGAAGGAACTCTCGTGCAAGTTCCTTCTCTTGCTGTGCATTGATAACATGGCCAGTATGGACTCACTGCTTTGGAGTAAGACGGAACATCACTTACTGCTTCTGTAGACTAGTAGGAAATACTTTCCACAGCAAAACAGTGAAGGAACTGATTCAGATTTGTGCAGGTGTTGGGCATGTTGCACTACCGCTAATCAGGGACATTTTGTCCCTGGTCCAAAACTGTTTCTCAAAGACCAGTTTCTTCATGTCCCATTGAATACATCTTTGTTCTTGTGGATGTCTCTTACTTTTGGGACCTTCTAAAAGTGGCTGTTATGACATTTATTCCTATGGATATAGGAATCAATAACTATAAAGTGTTTGAACATGTAAAGTCATATGGCAATAAGGAAATCGGTCAAAGCTGTTACAGAGAAAGAGAAATACATGGAGAACTTCATAGCATTACATGAAGAGAAACATTGCCTGGATCATCACAAATCACAATATGACATAACCAGGTAAGTTGAAGGAATGCATGACCTTGTACAGAGAGATTTACCTGCCACTGTCAAGATTCCATGATAATTCATAAATATGAACCAAACTATTCAGAACTGAGTTTCTGCTTGTCTTTCTGTTGAGAAACCTTCCCAAACTTCATTTCCTTTAGGTCATAACTGAAATATTCATTAGTGTGTAATGTAGACTTGTGGGACTTCTAACAAAATGCACAATAGATATGGATTCAGGATGGTATAATTACAGTTTTCCATTATACATGGTGAGCAGAGCAAGTTCAAGATCAGTTTTTCTTGCTGTATTATACCATTTGAAAGAAAATGTCAGACACATCATGCTAAAATAGGATGATATTCTTCCTACACAAGCACAAACAGTGCACTAATGAGCTAACTCTTCTGTCAAATTTGGAACATGCAGGAGTTGACCGGAGAGCACGTCAAGGAAGCTTCTGTAGTACATAATTTAACTAGTAAATAATAGGAAAAGTAGGTCAATTGGTGCTTACCACTCTCCCAAAACAGTGAATTTTCACTGAAAAGGATTGGCTAAATGGCATAAAAAAAGTTGTGCTAAAATTTGGAACTTGCAAATGAGTAGAACTTCATAAAAAAATCCTTTGCTAGGAAATTAGATAAGTTGGACAAATACACTGAAGCATGCTCAATTGATGAGAGAGAAACTTTTCAGATAGTTTTGGAAACAGTAATAGAGCCAAAATCAGGAGTCAGGAATATCTCATGAGAGGTGAATAACCATTCACTTTTCCCTCCCCCCATCAGAAAATCTGATGTGTAATGCACAAACACTGATGGCTCACTATTCATCCTCCAATGCCTTTTTGATGACTAGCGGATATACTTATCAGGTGGGCGACTGTCTCACAATAGTAGTGCTTAATGACAAAACTTGGACTCCATTCTTAACTTCAGCACAGTCTGATGATGGCTAGACGTAGAGTTGCCAATGAAGTACTGGGACTAGAACTGTCTACATGAAATTCCCATTGCATCTCCTGACTAAGTTAGATTTATTGTCTTCAGTCCAGGTGTAAAAAAGAGGAGAGCGGCATTTTCATGTCTGTTGTCGCTGGGGATTATACCACAGAGGAAACAGTGGTCCTTTGTCCACAATGCTCAAGATTAACTCTTCAGTGCTGGCAACATCCCCAACACCTGGCATTTGCCTTGTATCCTGACTTGGCTCTGTGTGGCACCCTAATGCTCCTAAGTCAATAAATATTAATTCATATTCAAACTATGTCAGTACAAGGCCATACCAGAGTCTGCAAGCCTACTTTTTAAGTAAGGGCAGTCATTTAGTAGTTCTAAATATATTGATTTGAGGCAGTCTGGAGATCACTGTATCTCACTCTGCGGCAAGATGTAGCTAAAGCCTGAGATATATGTAAAGTTGGACCCAAGAAAACTTTACAATTACATTGCAAGAGATGATGGAAGGTTCCTCTTTCTCTGGAATGAAACCCTAATAGTGATGCAAATAAGCATGGGAAACATTTACAACACTGGACAGTGATCTGTAACCTACTTTTCATTCATTGTCCAAAATGTAAGTCTAAGTTTGTACAAAAAAAGGCACATGAAATGATCATAGACTATTGGCCCTGACACTGAAGAAGCCTATAATTAATTGTTAACCTCACCTTTCAACTGAATAAACTCCTCTGATGAATTAAGATTAGGGCCACCTCAAAACAAATATTGTTCATTCCTCATCCTGCAACTAAGCTATGAAAACACCTCATTTCTGGTGGTGGTTCACACCCTGGGTTCAGACAGCCTATTCTGAACGTATTTATCCCTTTCCATGCTGTTCAAGTCAGAGCATAACTGTAATAATGAGAACTCCTTTTCAGCAAAGAGAACATTTAGCAAAAACTTTGTGTGTCAAATAATTGGGTTCACCAACTGTGAAGTTAGGTCAGAAGAAATGAAACACGTGAAGATCTTCCTTTCACTACAACAAAAATAATTCCTGTTATTGTAATGGTACTTCTAGACTTTTATCCAGAGACAAGTCACAAATTCAGGATGCCAAATAGGATGCGGCTGAGCAACTTGGTCTTCATTTTCCTTGGGATGGGAAAAAAGTAAAAGAAACCATACACATTGCAATTTATGGAGCAATAAATGGACTGAATAGCGGAATAAACATCAGCAGAGAACATAAAGATGCCATGAAACATTTCCACCAAAATGGTTGAAGTCTCGCTTCCCTGACAAATCCACCAAGAGACATTTTCGTTCCTCTCTATTTTTGTAAAACTAAGGATAGTCTGAACAAAGGGAAAAGAGCTCATTAAGAGTTTAAAAACAAAAGAAGTTTTAACTTCGCACATCACGTGTCTTTCAGTGATGCTATTAGGGAAATTAATGAAACCCATTTTCTTTACTCTGGGGCTCTGGAAAAGTCATTAGATTGGAATGAATATATAACACTACATCAATCTAATTTCAAGGGAGGGAATCGGCAAACCAATGAGCAGATGCAGCTTCAAAAAATTCACCTTAATGGCAGTAATGTAAATTTCATGAGTTACAGTAGAAAGCAAATTAAAAACAACACAAAGAGACAATGATTCAATGGAGCACAAACACAACAATTAAGTGCCTCTAACTATTCAGCATCATCTTTACAATTAACAATGCCACATTACTAATCTCAGGATTTGGCTCGTCCTGTTTATCTGAATTATATCCTCCCAGTGCACCCTTCCTCAGACACAGATTGAAAGCATGTTCCCTTAAATAGCCATGCATTTGGTGACTTTGAAATTTCACTAAGGAGACAAGTTTGCAGAATATTTATTTGGGGCAGGGGAAAAAGGATTTTCTTGTAGGGTTTTAAAATGTAATTACTTTAAAATTATACCTACTTTTGAACATTTATTTGAAACCTTAGTATACACTGTTCCTCTTTTTAAGTAAGTGATGCATTTTTGTTCTTTTAATTAATTTTTATTGCTAGTATTTGCTTTATTTTAAGAGTCACTCTGAAACCAAATTAAAAATAAAAAACTGATGTGTTAATACAAAAACCAGAAACAAATACTACAGGCCTCTGTGGAACCAAGAAAATAAGAGAAACTGAAGGTAGAGAACATGCCTGGATGATTGCAACTTTAACAACTAAAGCTCCTGCTTCTTTCTGTAGTTTCACAAAGATCCTTGCTGACTTTTAGGGATTTTACACAGCTCCTGCCTACCTTGACACTTGACAGAAGCTCAGATCCTTCCTAGAGACGTTACCTATGGAGTAATATTGCATGATGAAGAAAATGCTCCAGAATTCCCATGTACACTAGTGGGACCTAGTACTCGATGGCTATAACGGTCATTTGACATTGCCTTTTGCAGACAGCTGTAAGCATATACTACCTGGGCTGCAAAGGAGGCTATATGAACCCATAAACAGTGTAGACAGTACTACCTCAATCTGTGCTCAAAGTAGTAATATGCTTTGCACAGCCTTCTGGCTTAGCCTTTGGAGCTGGCTTTTGACCTGGTGGCCAAGTAAAGCAAAGCCAAAGCCATGCTCCCCCTTGTGCAACCATAGTCTTACAGACAGGGTTTTCAGACCAAGGCCTAGTGCAGCATCTTTCCCTGCCAACCTCTACTTCCTTTGGAAGAATGAAATTAACTAAACTCCAGTTTCTTGAAGTCAAATTCTGCCCTTTGATTCAAAACCTAAGAGAGGTAAACTCTTAGCTCTACAATTAAAACTCTTTAGTGTCCTTGATAGGAGTCAAATAGGCAATTCCTATATGAGCAACATGTTGTTAATATTAATGTTTAATTCTTTCTGCGTATATCTGCAGAGAAGTAGAGACATTCTTGATTCCTTTCTTGCTCTGTTTATCACAGTTCATCTCATATTATTTCTCTTCTTTGTAATTTAGAACGGTCCATCTTCTAATGAGGAGTTAAATACAGTATGACTGAAGCAACCAAGCACCCACTATGAATATCAAACACCAAGCCAATAGCTTGGTGGTTCACTGGAATCTGCTGCTTGGAAATATTCCTTGTAAAAAATTACTTTTACTGCTAATGAGCAGCAGTGAATAATGTCCAGTGCGAAGGATACAGGCAAACTGCTGATATCATATCAACAGTAACAGACACTAAGATCACTTGGCAGCTGGTTAACCTTAGGCGGGATGCTTGGGTCTTCAGAATATGTGTAAAGGAGCAGAGAGCTTGCATACTGGCCAAAATAATCACTGGTGCAGGGACTGTAACTGATACTGTCTAACAAGTACCCTTGTTGAAAAATAAAAGACCGTGTGACCCAGCACCTCTCCGACAAATACAATATTCCCAACAATCCTCATCAATCTCCACTTAAGATTTAGTGTGACAACTGACTTACTTGCCATAAGAAATGGGCTTGGAAACAGTATGTGTTGCATCTTCCCTTGAAAATACTGTATTTTGCAGAATGGTAACTGTCACTCCAGTAAATTTAATGAATGCCAAGTATACAGAGGAGATTTACAAGCCTATTGCTTTACTGCTACTGCAACAATGTTTTTGTAATCAACAAAACAACTATACTGTAAATGTATTTTATACTTTTCCTGGCAGAAAGTTTTATAACATTTTATAAATGTCAAGAAAGGTGGGGGAAAAAAAAGGGGGGGGGGGAACCTGGAGGAAGTCTGGTCTATTTATTTATTTTTGTCTCTTGACAGCTGCATTCAAGAGACCAGGATGATATTTGTGAATAAATGGCATGACTTCAGAAACTAATAAATTCCTCCAAGAGGAGGAATTGAAGAGGCTTGAGCAATTTGGTACTAAAGAGGAGTTATTGTAATTGTGAAACATAAAAACCAGCTTCTGGGCTGTGCTTTAACACATAGACTGGGGAGCTAGAAAGTTTACGTTTTTAATAAAGTCTTTCTGAAGCAGCTTAGGCAGGTGCTTGAAGCAGATTCTGACTTACACAGTGGTGCTCACTTACTTTTTCTCCAGCAGAAGTTTGTCCGGAAGGACAGTGTTAGTCACTGTCACCAGTGAAATGAAGAAAGTGCAGAGTCGTGGTAGTAATTATTTGCTAGACAAGGCACTGATGAAGACTCCCTGCCAGCAGCAAGCAGGATGGACTGGAAGAATTCTGACTCACTGAGGTGCCTTTGCCGTGGTTCTGCAGTCATCAATACTGAACGTCCCAGATCCACCAGCACAGCATTTTAAATTTGATTCAAGCATACATGTGGTATGTAACCTAACCTAAACCTACCTTCTGCTAGGTTTAGTGTATAGTTCCACATTACAGTTTCACTGATGCTACTGCAGGCTGTTGCCAGAATATTCCTCCCCCCCAGTCCTGTGCATTCCCTCCCAACCTTCTTTGTGCTGGAAATAGTGGTCCTACACTGATGTCATACCTGGCAGTGGGAGTGAGCTGCTGACAGGACATGGAGAAGCAGAACTATTCTTTTAGAAGCAGCCTCTTGGTACTATGAGGTCGCTGTAATGTGAAACTGGATCCTTAGCCAGAATACCAGCCTTTGGGTTTATGCTCCTGCTCTAGCAATTAAAGTCATAGTGCTGCAGGCAAGCAGAATCTGATGCAGTGTGAAGCCTGATGCAACAAGTTCACCCATCTGAGTATTTTTAAACAAACTTGAACTAGCAGTGTGGCTGATATCGGTTCACATAGCTGTGACATTTTTGAAGTTATGAGATCGAAAACTGAATTTACTGTATCATCGAATCACAGCCTTAGGCACGATGTCTCTTGAGACTGCTTATCAGCTGGTGGACTTTATGCATATCCCATTGCCTAAGGCAGAGCCTCAAATCCTCTGGATTATTAGAAGAGAAAGAAATAACATAAGCAGAAATGTTTCATTTAGGTAGCAGAAAGCTTTCTGAAACAACCACTGCTCTTAGTATTAATCTATTCTTAGCACTAGTCTCCACATACTAGCTACTGATGGACATATCCCTAACTATAAACAGCTACACTAATGCAGCTCTGAGACATCACAGTAACTTATTAACACCTTTACTCTGCCCTTTTACAATAGAGGCATTATTGTTGCTGCTCAGGTCTAAAAGAGACTCAATTTTGAGAAAAGTTTGTTATTCCAGTGTACTTAAGTATTGCTTTATTTCAGCTTCTAAAATGACTGATCTTTGTCCTTTACAGTAGAGTCAATTCCTCTTTTTATTTTTTTAATATGGTAAAATACCTGGTTTATTATTACTTCAGTTTCCCTCCAGATTTAAAAGTGGGCTCTCAACCGTGATACATATTCCTTGCCTTTCCTTTAACTTTTGATCTGCTTGATTTCAGCTGGAGCTTATCACAACACTGAATATTTCTGTTTGAAAGGTTGAAGAGTTTTTCTTGAGCAAGCTTGTCATAAATTTGCTACTTACCTAAGCCCATTTAAAGCCAACAAAAAGTATGTATCCACCCAGAAAGGTGCAGAATTTCTTTGATGCTTTGCAAGCATGTTTCATTCAGACATATGATCTAGGCAGGACTTAGGTTAAGCTTCTTTCATTGTGGACCAATTTTCTCTGGATTGGCTACTCATAAGAAGTGCAAACACTGGCAGTTACCACAGAACAGGTGGCAACTTTCTATGTGGCCACATCACTCTTACTTTTTTGATGGATGTGTGACTCTCATCCATTTTTCTGACAGACATCCATTTATTCGTCAATTTATCTATCACTGCCCATGATAGCAAGCACATATCTTACCACAGCACCGGATATAACATGCCTTCAGAAGCCCTTCTACTCCTTTTATTGTTCTGTATTTTAATGGTATGAACACCAGAGGACCTGAGCAAATGCCCATCTGAACAGCTTCTACTCTTCTTGCATTGCTGCAGAAATACCTTGGAAGGAAATTTCATACAGGTGAAAAGCGATTCAGGGCCTAAGATTTTGGTCTTTATGGTCTGGATCTTAGATTCTTCTTTCAGTAATGAAAGTTATCCCAAATTTTGAGATGGCCTGCAGAAATGGGGTGGTAAGTTGGGCCATTTCTTTGGCTACAGATTTTTCTTCACTGACTCTTACCTATCTTCCTGGAATTTCTGGTAAAAAGCAACAAACTACTGATAACTGGTAATTAAAGTTACTAAATTTGAACATTTGAACACATGACAGAAGAAAACTTGAATGCTTTCACTTCATCAGCTTACAATTTAGTTCTTAAGGATAGAGTGGCCTGTGTTTGTAGAAAAGCAGATCTTGCAGCTCAAAAGTTAAATCCTACTGTTTTTTTTTTTTCCCCTGAAGATGCTCTTGTTCAGCACTGTGGTGAAAGGCCTTCCTGATACTCAGAATGAAGCCTAGCAGGGAAGAGGCAATGTACCTTTCTCTTTGCTTTGCACACTTCCAGGAACCCTCTGAACTGTAAAACCTTTCTGTGCCTGCACATAGAATCATAGAATAGTTTGGGTTGGAAGGGACCTCTAAAGGTCATCTAGTCCAACCCCCCTGCCGTGGGCAGGGACATCTTCAACTAGATCAGGTTGTTCTAGTTTCATCAAAGCTGGTTTTGCATTTTCCACATTTGTTGCCTTGTTATAATCTGTATCCCTTCCTTTACCTTGCAGTGAGCTCTTAGCCACATGAAGTCATGTTCGAAAACCGGTGAGAAAAAAGAGGAAAAAAAAAAACGGAGTAAGTTTGTCCTGGTTTCAGCTGGGATAGAGTTAATTTTCTTCCTAGTAGCTGGTACAGTGCTGTG
>NW_008794888.1:7552687-7561154 GCF_000699145.1 Aptenodytes forsteri | reverse complement strand
GAGAGTGTGGCTGTGTGGTGCTCAGTTGCTGGCTGAGGTTAAACCATGACAGGTTTATGTATTTAAAAGAGAACTGCTGTTATTATCTCTTTAGGCCAAAATAACAATGTTAATATCTGAGATCCCAAGAGTAGCTAACTGACCTGGAACTGCCAGCCTTATTCACATGTTCAACCACAGACAGCCTCATTTTCTTTACTTCTGGAGTAGGTGCTACTCAGTATGCAGAAGCATGAAGCAGCATAACACAGTATGAATAGATATGGGCTTAGACTCTTCTGTTTGTACTCATGATGTACTAGAGCTGCGTGAAAAATGGATTTCTTTGTTTGTCAGCCAACAAAGTAAACAAATGGGAAAAAAATTGGGGACTGAATAAATCTTCAATTCCAGGCATTTAATTTTTTCTTGGTCTCCATTTTGTTTATTTTTAAAAGGAAAATTTGTCTGAAGACACAATTCAGAAAGAAACATATCAAAGTATTCTGGGTGGAAAAAGACAAAAGGAAAGGGCTTTCTTCCTTTGTGAACTCATCTTTCTCAGGCAGTCTGTTTCTTGAAATCGGTTTTAATGCATGAGTTAAACTGCAATTATCCTGTGATTTTTGGTGTCTTACTGTTCCTCAGCCTTTGCATTGCTAAGAGCCTTGCCTCCACACTCTTACAGCCTGCCTTTCCCAGAGGCTCTCTCGGGGCAGTGCTGCCCCAGGCTGCTCTCCTATTGCTGCCTGTGGGGCTGGGACCCGGCAGATGCCCCCTGCCCTCCCCAGGCCCGAGCTTTTGGCCACCCCGGGGGCAGCCAGTGGGGTGCCTGGCCCAGGCAGAGCAAATCAGCCAGCGGCACCTGCCATGGCAACCATGTGCTGCAAGGGGAGCCGCGTGCATCACCAGCCCTTTCTGGTTTAATTTTTCCTTAAAAGTAACTCTGTTACAGTCAATGTGTGCCATCAGCCACAGACCCTGCTAGTAACTGTCTCAGCACCCTTTCTGCTACGCGGTGTTTCTGAGATCTTGTGATCTATGTATTGCTGCAGTCTAAAGTCCCTTTTACCCAGAGTCTAAGTGCTTCTACATATGATGGGTGTGTGCGGGGGAAATATTTGCTTGAAATGTAGCATTATTTACCTTTTGAAAAAACAAAGAAATGAACGAAGAGCTTCTCGTCTCCAACCCACATAACTTTTACCTTTTGGGCTCATACAGTTTGGTTCAAAATTATTTTACAAGCTTCCTTAAAAGCAACTTAGCTCATTTTGAAAAATACTAAATAATAAACCATAAAGAAAGATTAAAAATAGAATCAAAGATTTGGGGCATAAGAAAAAAGGCTGACCTGACAACACTGGCCATGAATATAGGTGAATAGGTCTTGGGCCACCGTCATCCTCCCTCCTTGCCTTATTTCACAGCTCAGTGCACTACGTCCTCTCATCTCACTGGAGTGAGGTGGCCATTTAAGGGTCATTTCAAACACAGTGTGCAGTTCTGAGTATATCACAATTAACAAAACACCTGCTCTAAACAACTGCACTAATCTGCTAGACGCATCCAATGAACATCTTATATAATCCTTAATAGCTCTTGTGTTTTTAGCTGGCAGTATGTAGTCTGCTGATTGTAAATTTGTCTTTGCTGGACAAGAGACAATGAGTGGCTGTTTACCTTGAAAGCAATCTGCTTACAACTCCTGCCATCACCATGGTCGGTGGGCTGCTAGGGATTCAAGAGTGCATTTTGGGGTGGAGGGAGGACCATCTTTAGCTTAGGAAAGAAACATTTGCGGTTTGACTGGTCAGTTGTAAAACATAATCTATACTAATTGGTACACTAACATCATTCACCAAGCAGTATTTTCCACTGAGAGAAGATACTGGGTCCTGAAGGATTCTGATATGTGAAAGACATTGCAAGAACCAACAATGAACTAAATAAGCAGAAATGGCAGGTGGTCATTGTGGAAGGGCTATTACCTCGTCTAGCACACTGCTTCTGATCCTCTGCAATATTTGACCCAGTTTGCACAACCATGTAAGACATTCCTTGTAACTTCTTCTCCAGTGCTAGTTTTTGTAGCTTTCTTGGAGCCAATGGAAAAGAATGAGAGCTATGGTTTTCTATGCATGAGATGTTATGCACCGTGCTGATAAGCACTTCGCACTTTTTCACTTCCTCTCTTATAACTTTGTATCTCATAGTGTTAACAGAACAGGTTTGACCTACTCGTGTTTATCTGTTTTGTTACTTGCAGGCTTGCTTTATCTGTGTCATCCCTCTGAATTGAAACATTGAGTTGGTGTTCCTTGTTACCTCAGATAAAATCTTCATTATTGCAAAATGAATTTAATTCTGCAGTCTTAAAAATTCATAGCTGGCTACATGCATAAGCATATAAACACCAGACACCACTCCTGCTGCTACTTCATAAGGCTTCATTGCACTGAGGAGCAAATACAGGCACAGCTGATGACACAGGATCACAGGGCTCTCTTAGGACTTCCTCCAGCCACCTGCTTCTTGACACAAAATATCTTCTCTTTCCTTCTGAACACCCCAGGGAAGGGAACTGTTGGCAAACAGCTCTGCATTTGGTGCCTTCGACATTCAAATGTTTTGTTCTCACTGTTCTTTACCTCTTTACCTCCCCGCCTCCCTCCCCCCCCCGCCAACCTGCTTTGCAATGCAACATCGTTAGTTCTTGATAATCTACAGGGCATGGAAATGACAGTGTGTGGTTGGTGATTACTTGAGTTATCATCTAATGGCTGATCTTTAGCTGGTCTGGTTTGCCTCCGCACATTCTCCTGCATTCATGTGACAGGGCATACCCAGTGTGACCCCCTTCAGCAGCTTATACCAAGAAAAAGGAGGTCTTCCAAAAGCCACTGCCCCATTTACTAGAGAGGACAAAGGATGCTGAGAGCGCCTTTGTGGGAGGCTGGCCCCAAACACTTGCAGTTCCTCTCTTATTGCTATTCCCTTGACCAGTGGTGCAATGCAAGGGAAGGTCTCAAAGGATCTTCTTCATTGCCTTGGCACATGTTGAGCACCATGGTTGCCCACGTTGAGGAGCGATGAGGATAGTGCACACATTCAGGTACAATGACATTCTGCTGGCTCAGGACTCACAGCAGCTATAAACCACCAAAACTCATCCAAACCAGCCAAAGTCTCCTAATGTAGCTGTTGTGAGGGTGGCACAGACTGGCACACATAGCTTTGCTGTAACTATCAAAGTGAAGAAGGCATGGAGGATGAATCACACCAGACAGTAACACAAGCATAACACCCAAAGCCACCTGCATGCACATCCAGCTTGCACTGAAATCTGGACCACCCAGGCACTTCCCCAGGCTCATTTCTTGATCCAAATTCAATTGCTGACCCTTCCTGCTCATGGAATTCATGGAGATCTCTGCACTTCCCTCATGAGAAAAGCCAAATTGTGACAAGAATTATGTAATATTCATGTGTATATTCAAACGCTATAATCCAAGGTTATAATTATGCTGCTGAAATTTTAAGTTTTCAGTGAGTATAAAACTCAGGTATTTCTACCCCAAAGGCACAGGCTCCCAGCGGCTGAACTAAAGAGCTATTCTGAGAGGTTTTAGTCCTCTAGGACTTCGTGGGCCACACTGAAACAGTTATGATTTCATCTAGGAGAAGGTACCAAAAATCATACACACTATCCTACTCTTTCGTAATTCTCACTAGACTGCTTCTCCCATGGCTTCTTCGCTCCATGGGATTCCCTGTATATGCATTCTGCCCCACTCATTTAAAATGCTCCTGGATATTTTTCTCTTTGCCTGCCAGGCAGAGGGATTTATCAAACGTATTATCCCTGAAGCAGGCTGCCATTTTTTTCCCTTTGAGAAATCAGCAAAAACACTCAATTTCTGCACTGTAGAGTATATTCTTCCAAAACTTTGCACCTTGCTGATGGAATAGCTGATCTCTCCATCCCACTCCTCTCCTAGTGCTTGGTTCAGTCTTCCCAGTCTGCTTAACCTTGCAGAACAGACCTGACAAAAAATTACAGCCTACATCATCAATCTATTGAGAGCCCAATGCAAAGTACTATGGTCCCAAGTGTGTGAGAGAGATTTCCATTCTAAATAAAAAAAGTGTACAATTTTAATATGGGGAATATATACTGAACTTGCAACATGCCTTCTTTATTAAAAAAATGAAGCACATACAGCTAATGTTGTCAATAACGGCAAGTTGTCTTCTATAACAATCAGGTTTAATTGTTCATTCTCACACGCTCCAGCACTCTATTAAACACAGATTACTCGGGTCTGAATAAATGAATACAAAGTAAGCTGGCCCACCGCTCTGCACACATCAGTGGAAATAATGAATTACATCATTTCATGAAAATGCATAAAGGGCCAGGGAAGGTCAAGAGCTTGTTATAATTTCACGTTGACCATTTCTGCTCCAGTTTTCTAGAGCAGAGTACGTTCTGGAAATGCCTTATTTCTTCCATGAGACGTCATTCTATTTTTTACACTGGATTTTTTTTTCCCCTAAGTGAGAATTTTGTATAATTCAGGTGGTAGGATATTTGTTTTTAAATGTTTTAAAATTCTATGGCCCATATTCTTATTTGCTAAGACACATTTATAAAGTGATTTTTGGTTGTTGCTCCTTAGCGTGGTGATTGATTTTGCTAGTGAACACACAGTAGGAGACATATATCCACCAGCAGAGGGAGTGGACTTGGACTGCATAACATTTGTGTTGATTTTTTTTTAATTGTTCTTGCAGCACCTTGAGATCTCTATTAGTAGAAGGACCCTGTTTTGTCAGACACAGCATGCAGTGACAGCAAGATGCAATCCTTGCACTACTGGTTTTAGAATTTACATACGTACAAAAACTTAATTGAAAAAATAGCAAGGCTTGCCGAGTTGTGCTTTAACAGATTTGGTTAGTTTGTAAGAGAAAGCATAATGAAACAAAACCACCAACAAATAAGGACACTGTGCACGTTACTGCCTTACGTACTAATAAACTCTGTGCAGCTATTACATGGGTAATGTTCTGTAAAAGCATACAGTATACAAATGATTCACATGAACGGTGTTCAGTTTACTAATCCCATCAACCTTCTTGTTCAGTCCAAGGGACAAATTCGTGTTTCCTGTGATATCCCAAGTCTGTAATTGAATAGATATAATGTCCTTTTCCCTTTGCTCATGTTTTGACATTTTCGGAAGTCTATGCAGTTGAAGGTTTTTAAATTCCTGGTAAGTGGAAAAGCAGAAGCTGCTGCTACTGGTGCTAATGCTCCCCAAAGAAATATTTACCCTTTAATGCATTTAGGTAAATATTGAGAGCTCTAGAACACGCTATGTAAGATTTTCATCAGGCTGAAAGCAGGTCATTCAGATAACCATTTACAAATGTATGTCAAATAAAATCAAGAGCTCAAACTGTTGCTTTGCACAGGAATATGACTGTAAATTATGACTCAAAAGGCTCTTTAGGACAGTATACATAGGAGTTGATCCAAGGCCTCTTGAAATCATCAAAGTCCATTATTGGTAATGGAGACTCCAATACCAAACCCCTACTTATCTGGGAAAATCCCAGTCCTTTTCTGTATTAGTTTTACCATTTATATTTCAACAACATACTGAGGCCCTATACTGAAAGCCTACACTCCCTCACTCAGCTTCCTACTGTACACCCACACACGGTGCCAGACAACTGGGCACAGATTAAATTGACGCTTTGAGGCTTTGATTCATCAAATATTCTCAGTTTCTGTGGGAGAACACCCAGTAGTATTTGCCAGCATAAGGAGGGATGTTCACTCTGCCCTACAGCAAGAGATCATCTCTTTCCCAAAAGAAACATAAGGCTATACATTTTTGCAGCACAGATACCTCTTAAAAATGTGGCCAGATGGGTCCGTGGCTCTCCAGAATGGGGGAGGCAGCATCACGGCCCAATGAACAGAGCACAGGCTCACCAAAGTTATGTAAAAACGTGCTTGGGTAAAAGAGACTATCACACAGCTACAGTAGGTAATTCTCAGGTCTCTCACGCCTCAATCACTTCCTACCATTAGGGTTTAGGAGAAGGCTTGAAGGAAGATTATGTAGCACCTGCCTAAAACAGGACGTCTCTGAAACTTTCTTCTGAAGCATCTGGCCTTTGATGGACCGTGTAATACACAGGTTTGTGTCCTGATGATAGTTCCAATGCCTTGAAGGGAAGCTGAGATCAGATGTGGAGCTGAAATTCACCTACGCCAGGTTTCATACCACTGGACTTGTAAAGACACCACTGTCTCTTTTACTTTCTCTGCTAAAGCTTGTCTAATGCCTCCAGGAATGTCAGTAAATACATGAAGGCTTTCTTCAGGAAGTTATGTCAATGTTCTGGATGCAAATTGATGATAATTGTAATTGTTCTTGTAAGTTGCCTCTTCTGCTAGTGCCTCTGTCACTAGCCACTATAAGCACCCCAGTGACTGCTGGTAACTGTTGGATCTGCAGGTTATCCAAGGACCCTGACTTGGGGATATAGCAAACACTGCTCCAAACTCCTTCCATAATCCTCTCTCTTCCAGAAAGCTGTTTCTTTCACCTTGGATCAGAGCAAAACTTGAGGCAACTCAAAACTGGATTAATTGTACAGACAACAAGCACAATGTTGTACAGTGACAAAAACAACATATACGTGATCAAAAAGCACGCCTACAGCCCGGCATCCTGAATCCAAAGGATCCAAGCTATGTTTCCCCTCCCTCATACGCTATATCATGTATTCTTTTATTAATTATAATCTCCCATTGTGTAATTTAAAAGTGATTAATTACTTCATCCATACACAGTGGGCACGCAAGCTCCAGTCATTAGCAACACCATGTGTTCAGTTCATGCCACAAATCTTTAAGTAGTGTTTTGGTCTGCACATAATGCCAGTGTCTTCTGTAGTATCTTGTACAGACATTTGGCAGTCCTTTGATGGAAGACAGACATCCTGCTCATTAATTTTATAGCTGTTTATCAGTCATACTGTCAGGTTCCCATTATTTCAATTGCATGACTACAATAATTAGTGTCTTTAGGCCTCCTTAGCCTTGCTCCAGGCTATGGTGCTGACCTCTGCTGGGTTTAAAGTTTATTCCAAATGAATGTGTGTTTATTCATCTCCGAGGTGTTGTATTTTTAATCCTTAGTGGGGGTTTTCTACACTCTTTAAACAAGCTTGCAAAAAGTAACATGTATCTCAAAGGCACCAGAGCCTCCAACTGAGGAAGCTAAGTAGGAATCATCTCAGATTATTACATTCAGATTCACTAGCCGAATAGCCTGGTAGTGATGAAGCAAATCACAGGATACCTGGACGGGTAGAATGTCAATTTGCTAAAGACGCTTGACTGACACTCAGAATATATCTCTTCATTTTTCACAACCTCTTACCATCATTCACAAACTGAACCCCTGTCTATTACAAAACTCATCTTCTGCCGCTACAAAACACACACCAAGACACTGACAGCAAACCAAGAAGATTACATCAGGTTGAACACATATCCATTACAAACTCCAACCCTTACCTCTACACATTAATTATCGAGTTTAACATCATCATAAGCTGAACTCTTACTACAAACTTCAGGCCTCCTCCCTGCACAACACTGAGAACATTAGAGCAGATTGAATATTCGTCCATTACAAATTCCACATTTCAGATATTTCCATGGGAGTACCTCCTTTGTGGGAACAGCAAGATCAGGCAATTGCTTAAAACATCCTTCCCACACCTGCTCCCAAACACCTCCTCCCTTGTGCAGGACAGTCCTTCCAAGCGGCAGAGGCGCCAACACCCCCCCTCCCCGCCCCGAGCTCTGCCTTCTCAAGCCATCAGCTGTATCCCACTGTCTCCCGCGTCCCAGAACCGCCACAGCCACAGCAGCAGCACCTCCCTGAGGGGCTGGCTTCAGGTGTCCCGCATTTCCTCCATTTCAGTCAGAGTAAAGGACCCAACGGCTCAGCCCGCCCCTGACAAGCTCCCTGGGAGCACAAAGTCCCGGGCACCCCACGGCACCCGCGACTCGGGGTGTCACAGCCTCGGCAGCTCCTGGGGCGCACCTCGTAGATCCCGCAGTGGGAGATGAGCCCGGCTCCAGGCCGCTGCGGGGGGTGGCGGCGCGGGACCCGTCCCTGCTCTTCCCCATCGCCCTCCCACCCGGGAGCCCTCTCGGGTCCCCTCGGGCTCCGCCTTCCGCCTCTCGGCAAGCACAGCGTCACCACAAGTTCCCAGAATCAAGGCTCCTTCTGGTGACTAAATGAACTTTTAACTACCGATGCGGGTATTCAGAGGAAAAACCCCACAATCAACTGAGCACACGCTTCGGGAAGCGCCATTCCCCATCGCCCAGGCTCTCCTTCGGTCTGCCCCTCCCCGCCTCGGCTCTCCTTGCTGCCGCTGCACGTTACGC